>NC_054542.1:2140898-2221415 GCF_017654505.1 Polyodon spathula
TTCAGGTTTAAAGGAATCCATTTATGAAGTGCAATAAGTGCTGATTTTCAAAACGGTGGGCTTGGATAATTACTGTATATATCCTGTATCTTTATATTGGGAAATAAGTCTTATTGAAACTGTACTCGGGTCTCGTTATCCTATTTCACTGTATTTTTTGTTTGTTTTATTCATCCAGGAACAATAACTTCATGGGTGGTGCTATTCATACTCCCAATCAACAGTGCCCTCAACCCAATCTTGCATACGCTGACTGAGTTTCTTCAGAGAGAAAGTGGAACTACTGCTGTGCACATGGCAGAGGAATTCAGCGAACGCAAAAAGCAACTATACAGAGAGTTCAAGGTTTTCCTTGGGATTTCTGCAACGATTATCTGTTGGAGAGGTGAATTCAAGACATGGATGACAAAAGATATTGAAAAAAAGGCAATGTGCATGGGCCAGACGCTGCTGGTGGTTGGTTTCATCAGCACTGTACCATTACTTTCCAGGCTAGCTGTGTCATGTTTGCTGGACCCTAGTAGCAGCCAAGGGGAGATCTGGGAAACAACTGAAGAAAGCACATCAGCTCTTAAAAAAAATGTTAATGTAGACGCTAATTCATAGCAGCTAAAGACAATACTGTTTACAAGTGGTGCAATTTATAGATACATACGTTCCTTTAACTAACTTTTGTTAAACAAGCATTTCCCTGGGTGGAAAAGTTTGATATATCTGTGGGAGCCTTCATTGAAAGATGAATATATTTTGGTTTGTGTGGATGAGTGATTCTTAATGAAGGTAATCCTTCATATTTTATCACTGCAAACATATTCCCGTGTTTTAAAATGACACTATATAGTTTTTTATTAAAATATTTATTAAAGTAAAAAATAAAATGTGTGCATCCTGTGGAAATTTTAAAGTCAGCTTCTTGTCTGTTGCTTAGCTAATTACTGTAGTAACTATAGGAAACAGCAGGGAGGGTCCTAAAGGTCATTTATTTCCCAATTTGAAATACCCAAATTGAATCTGCCAAACCTAAGCAACAGATTTTTCCAAGTTACTGAAGCCTGGAGGTGAGGCCCAGCCTGGGTTGCCTCCACCTGCCCTCATCTGGCGCTGAACTTTTTAATGGAAAGTCTATTCTCCAGCGTTTCACGTAGAGTTATCTTGTGAGACTTGAAAAATCAGTAATTTGGGCTGTGTTGGATTACAGAAGCACCTGCTAACAAGTGCTGACTGTAAACCATCTGTCAAAGTCTGCCAGACAGGCTCTTGCGATTGTGACTGAAGTTGATCGGCAAGAAAAGACATGTCAGGGATGGAATTTGGATAATAAATAAATAAATAATCTGTCAAATGAGGGACAGCCCATTTTCACAAAAACTAAAACATTACCGGTATATCACTTTTTTTCTGGGGAAAACCGTTTACTCAAGAGAAATATTTGTGCATGCAGTGAGCAGAGCAAAAGCAGGCAACATTCATTTTAATTTGAAATAAAATGGCCTACATATAAACATTGCTTCACGTTTGCTCTGTGTATGACCTTGTTATTCCTCAAAATGTTTTCAAACCTTAAAAGTGAATTGTGTCTCTGGTCAATGTACTGTATCCCCTAATGCTGGTGCCCAGCAAACCAGCAGTTACTGAATGTTTTGATAATTTGTTTTATGTTGCTGGAAATTCCAACAGGTTTAGGCAATACCATAACCACCTCTGTTCTTAAAACAGGTGCTGACTGTTTGATATGGGGTGGACCTCTTCTTTCTTGGGGTGTTTGATGTGAAGTTCCGTGGGGAGTTCAATAAACATCTCTGGATGGAGAGTCTGCAGTGTCACGCTATAGGATTTTTAGCATTGCTGTCCTCGGAGGTCTCTTATGTTACTCACTTACCTGACTTTGTGAAAAGAATATAAATCATGAAAGAAGCTGTTTATCAAATGAATCTAGTTGGAGTCAATTGATACATTATTTAAGGGTTAAACTTAAAGATAATGACGACAAATCATCCAAATGACAAAATAATAGCTACAAGTGTACGAAACATTCCATTCATTAAGCAAAGCGACGGCTCTGGCAGGGAACTCCCTTTGACCTTTGCTCAGATCATGTAAATATCAAGCATATTTTAGGCGCTTCCAATCCCAGATCAAATCGTCAATGGGTTTGCTAGTATCTTATGTGTCCATCACTAAACAATACGTGAAATCTGTAAGTAAAGGATGTATATCTTAGCTCAACCCATTATATCCCCTCTGTGTGGCAGAATATTCCTCCCCCTCCCCAGCCTCCACCTGCTTTTTGGCTTTGTCTAACGGGGAAGGCAGCTGTCCTTCCCGTCCGCCCATGGCTTCCCTACGGTCAGCCTCTCCACTTATCTGCAAGCTAATGTATAGGCAGGGGTACATCGAAAGGCGAGACCAAAGAATGTCATGTAAAATATGTATATTGTAGCAGTGTTGTCTCATCTAGGTTTTAATAAATCCTTTGCATGAGTTTTCTGACTGAACAAGGGTAACAATGGGAAACTGAAGTGACATACGGCAGAATCCAAGTAGTCTACTATAGCATTTATGAAAGATGTCAACTATTGAAAATAAAAAACTTATTCATAAATTAAGTTCCACTTGGAGTGGTACAGTCCAGGTTGGTTAGTAAAATTACACTGCATGTTTTTTTCCCCCCCCTTTTTTTTTTTTTTTTTTTAATATGGTAAATGATTTAATCCATAATCTTATTACATTTGCTGTGGCCAATGTTTAGTTCTCCGACGCCCTCTGCTGGATACCTATTTTCCTAGTGAAAGTGCTATCCCTGCTTGATGTCGAGATTCCAGGTACAGTAACTGACTCTTTTTGAAGTGCTGTGCATTGGTTGGACAGACACCAGCATTGTGTAGCACAAATGCTTTTCATCACCACAAGACATTTGTCTTGCAGTTGGAATCCTGTGCGTCTCTGTTAAGTTTACTACCAGTAACCACTGCAAACTGACCCTGTACTTTTAGAAATACAACAACCAATTGTCTTATTTCCCTGCCTGACAATAGTAGACTTGTACAGTGAATTGTGTCTGATTTGATATAGTAAATATACTTTTCTCTGTTTCCCCCACAGCTTACTCACAGGTGTAACCCAATGGTAAATTCAGTATGAAAGGCTATGTATGCTGTCACTGCAAGAGTTGTGCTGGGGGAGGGGTCTGCCTCCATACCTGTTTTCAGGATGGTGATTTTTTGACTCATTAAATGGGAAACTGGATCAGTGACTTGACTTACTAAGATATTCAACAGACATGGGTTTAGACTCATTCCCTACAGTGTTCTATTAGCCTTGGGGGGGGGGGGGGAATAAAGTGTATCTAGCTGCAACCAGCTCTGTGTGTGAAATATACAAGAGATAAGGGTTACACTGTCTTAAGGTTTTACAGTTTGCTCCAAATGTTCCCAAAGTTGTTGTGGGTCAGGGATTGGTGGTAAAGAATAGCAGGTGAGATTTATTAACTGGAGGCTAAAATTAATCTATTTTAAACATCATCCCACAACAGTGGCACAGTCCTGCTCTCCTTCACAGTGGTGTTAAAGTCCAATTGTGACTTGGAGCTGAATGAAACTGAGCAGAAGACTCAACATTCTCAAACCCAATTCACAGTTGTCAGTGGTATGAATATGTTGTATTAACAAAAGTAGATTTAAGATGTTTGTTAACTGCAGTTTTATAATTGGACAGTGCATGGGGAATATTATGTACTAATTATGCTCAGTATAAACTAGTGAGCAACATTTGTCATGACACTCCAATTGGCAGATCTCAAGCCATTAAGACAGAGTGTGGTAAAAGTTAACCAACAAGCACACAGTTTACTGTACACGATTGTGAAACTTTGCTAAAGTCCAGGATTAAATGGCAGTGTTCCAGTCCTAGACCACTAGCACTTGTGTTTTAAATGTGTGCTTTGCCCCAACCTAAGTCCTATATACTGTACTTTACATTGTCATTATTGTATAGCCTAGATAGGCTACTTTTAGACTAACATTATTTCGGTACTACATTTTAAATGCACAACATCAACTATACGGATGTCATCAGAAATAGCTAAATTGCGAAGTTTCCAAAAAGGTAGTCAATGTTGCCAAATGCAAAGAAAGAAATTAGAATTTGTGGAATAAAGAAGCATGAAATTATTGGGCACTCTAGATGCGATATACAACACATGAATCCATCATATTCTAGATCACAATTGTGTTATTAGAATTACATGTGGGTTGTATATTGGTTTGTGAACTGTACACACAATGGTAGTACATTAAACAAAACAATAATTATAACACATTAGTACAGTAGCACACCCTATTGGCCAAGTACACACCAGTTGCATCTCAACAAGGAATTATAATGAAACATCATTTTCGAACAAATGATGCCACAGAAACCGAAGAAAACATGAATATGCCAATGCATTTATCACCAGGTTAAGTGACTTGCTCAGGGTCACACAGCGAGTCAGTCAGTGGCAGAGGTGGGATTTGAACCACGCTACCTCCTTGTCAATATCAGGGGCGAGGTGTACATTGAGGCAGCAGAGGCAAAGTACGGTTTTTGAAAAAGATACAAGATTTATATTTATGCCCACTTATCCAAGTGGTTAACAGCATGCAGGAATGCAGCATTGATGAATGAAGACAGACAACAGTAATCCAGGTGCAATGTTATTTATTTTTATATCCAAAGTCAGACAACAAAACCGCAGTAAACAATAACCGATAAGCAGGCAATACAGCGCCGTTTATTGCACCGTTTTAATCCACGAGTTGTTCCCAAAAGTCCCCATCTTGTACACCCACAAGTAATGCATGTCTCCACAATGAGTGCTAAAGTGCTTGTTGTATGAACACAGTTATTCGTGAAATAAAGTGCAGTGTTTTTTCCCCGGGTTGTGCTGGCGTGCGACAGCTCCAGATTGCATTAGCCATCGAAGAACAAACTGTATAATCAATAACTACAACACAAAACTCACGATTCCACACATGCTTCCTTCCGGTTCAGCTTAACCATAACAAGGCACAGATCACGTCGCTATGCCCCCTTTTGTACCGTCAAATCATGACCCCTTGGTCAACTAGTGCAACCACTTCTCCACTCTTACCCCTTCTGGGTCAATGATTTAGTGTATTGCAGCTCCACCCCCTTTCTAGATGACTGCATTCCTTCTAACCCTGGGACTGAATTGTCTGGTCATCCAGTCCAGGGCATTCTGTTCCCTTTAAACCAGCACCTTCACAGGTCAGGAGAGCCATTTCTCACCAACAATCATTGTGTCTCATCACAGAGAGGCTTAATTTACATGGTTTTAAATCAGACCTGTCAACTCTACCCTATTTGCCGGGACTCTCCTGTTTTTTGGAGACTTCCAAACTACTGTTTAACCCCTTTGTCAGCAAACCAAAAGTTGTGCAGGATTCAATTATTCACTTGAATCCATCCGTGCAACCCCATGCTCACATACTATTAAAAATACACATGATGTGCAATCCTCCGTGCCTAAATACAAATATATATTTAAAAGCACTCGTGCTACAGACCCATTCTTATCCTATGCACCAACACAAAATCCACACATGGGTGGGGCACACTGCCAAAGGCAAGTAAGATTTAAAACAATTGGATTTTAAAATCAGTTCAGTTGGCTGAACTGAAGTTTCACAAAAGAAAAACCCTCACACACTTCAGCATGACCTGTAGAGACCACTGAACACACAGCAAGTCAAACTATCCCCACCAGATTTGCCATCCTAACCCAATAGCCAATGTGATGCACCCAGAGCGCCAAAAATCAGCCATTGGTCCAAGCAGGATTTAAACTAAACACTTGCTCATAATACCAAGCCTGCAGTACACACGCCAATGCTTTTACCCGATGACTTTCCAGTCAAGTCTGTTCCTTTTGGCTAGGGGTCTCAAAAACCAATCTTGTATTGACCAACAAGTTAGTCTTGACCCACTGTCACTAATTTAGCACCCCATTTAAAGCATTGATCAAAATTGCACTCCTGGTTAAGGTAAGCTTTGTCCCTCTCCAAGCCATTTGGTGTCACATGCTGGAGTGTATTACATTAGTGTATGCTACCATCTTGTTTATAGGTTTCACAAGATCACATGTTCCGATTGTATATCAATCCCACCTCCCCACACACATTGGCATGCCAAGGTGTTACTTATGTATAACTAGAGTCCTGCGATACAGAGTCAGAGGACTTCTGTCTGCCCTCAATCCAAAGCTTGGTCTCGCAGCAGGGACAGCCCAGAAGTAGCAACAGCTCTAGTTGCTATTGTCCAGCACCACTCAGGGAATTGTAATCAGCATCAAGATGGCACAATTGAACTATTAAATAGGAAATCTCTACACTTGCATACTGCACAGCAGTTTATTGGCCCTTGGTCATGGCTGCTACACCATTTAGATGCAATACACTTCAAAATTGCAGACTAGGTAATGTATTTGGATAAACACAAGTAGTGAACCCTTAGGGCACTACTGAATTGCACAGCAGCTCCTTTACTGGCACTAGCAGAAGTGGTCTTGCGTGCCCTAAAAATAATGCAGCTGTCACTTCAGGGCATTAACACACAAACCTCAGTTTACTGAAAACAGCAAATCCAACATTTGTCAGCTTCTCTGATCCTACTTAGATATGCGACAACCTTCTCCCCCCCCCCGCCCCCATTTCGCGCAAGAATTTAAAATTAAAACCCACAAACACTACAGAATTTCAAAACACAAGACAAAGGTTTATTCAAGTTACAGACTGCTTCTCTAGGACCTGACAACCCATTTGAGGAAGAGCATTACACCAGATACCAGGATCAGCAAACCAAGCAGCCCCAGGAAACCATGGAAGTGGGTCCAGTGCTTCTCTGCAAGAGGAACAAAACAGGTAGTGGCAAAGTGAGGAATAAAATGAAGCTTCAGGTCTGGCTTTGGCCCAAACCAATAGAGCAACACCACATGAAAAACGCTCATACTGCTTTAATGCAGGGGATCTCAAAATCACTTACCCGTTTGTTCATGGGGCACATTCTCATCCAAAGTGAAGGTTCCTTCACCAACAGCAACAAAGCCAGCATGACCAGGAGCAGCTCGCTTGTCTACGTTTGATTTCCCAGGACAGGGCTTTCCTGCACAGCGCCCTCCCACACCAAGATCTACTGGAACAGGCATCTCTGTGGAGGGAGAACATTCTCAAGTGGCACAACTACTCAAAGGTTTAACCAAGGGAGCAGGACTTAAATACTTCAGGGGGGGGGGGGGTGTCTAAAGAATGCAAGATGGAAGACTTCTTGCTGCAATAAATTTAAGGCTTAACCTAAATAGCCAAACTTCAGAAGGACTCATCCTCAGAAATTGTAAGTCCAGGACCATACCTCTTCCATCAAAGCATCCTTCATTGCAAACACGGCGTTCCGGGGAACACACTTCGGTTGAACACATGAAATAGATCTAAAAAAGTAAAATGGAGTTAGGAGCAGCTGTAGATCTGCTTTGGTCTAATATATATACCATTTATGACTAGGCATTTGGAAGCAAGCTTGAGTACACACTATTGGACCACTATTAAACTCACTTCCTCATCCAAACGCTGCTTGGTCTTGTAGTCCAGGAACTGGAAGATTTCTATTTCAAAGCGTCGAGTGTGCTTGGATACAGGCATGTTATTGTATTTGACATGGAGGCCAGCAGCACCGCTGTAATCCAGGATGTTTGGACAACTGTGGGGGAGAAATTCAGAAGGGAGTCCTACAGCTGCCAACTAGGAGGCTTGAAGTGCATGGCAGCCATATTGTAATGCTTCTAGCAGCTGCAACAGTCTAGCTTGCAAAGATTTAATTTAGATGTTTGCAGCCAGTCACCTAACCAGTTGCTGAAATTCCAAATCCTATATAAAAACAGCTGAAATACAAGCAGGTGCTGATGTAGCCATTGATTAGGTAGGGTTGATTTCAGAAGGACAGGAGACTAAAAAAGGGTCATGGAGACATCAGGATACTCACCCTTCATAGATGATCACCCAGGCAGCTCGAGAGGACCGGGGATAGGCGATGCAGTAGTGGACCAGCAGAACTACACTGGGGTTAGGAGGGTTTACAAGCTGCACTTCCAGATACACCTTGCTTCTAAGCAAGAAGCTCAGGGGCAGATGGGACTGTGGGTAGAAGCTAGTGTAGCTGGCGTCTGCAAGAGAGGTGCATCATTGTTAACACACCAGCCATTGAAAGAGGAAATTGAGCCAGTCAAATCTAGCAGTCATTACCGGACATGATGCCCAACAAGACCAAATGGGAGGAGAAGTTACGCATCATGTTCAATTACCTGTGGCAATCCTTAACCTAACCCCAAGCCAGCCAAAAGCCAAGGCTGCTGACGGAGGCGGTGGGTTCACCACAAAGTAACCAGTGCTGGCCAAGTTTCCTTTAGAATAGCGACATTCCACATGGAAACTGCAGTGCAAAGAGGAAACAGTGAACACAAGGAATCCATTTAGTTACCAGTTGGCACAAATATTCCAGTCAGTGACAAATCCATAAAGGCTTTAACTCCGATCATGGGGTCCCCACCCACTACAACCAGCAAAGTATGCTGAAAGAGGGTTCAGTGGCTGCCTGTTCCAAGCGCATGTAGAAGAAATTACCGATAAGGGCCATCTCTGGTAATTTGTCCATACATCTGCTGGATCCCCCGAACCAAACCACGAACTTCAGCAAGATAGATTGTAGTCTCCGCCACAGTCTACAGAAAAAAAATTACAAAGTGAGAACACTGAAGCAGTTGAGGATTGTAATCAACCTGGCCAGCCCAAAACCAGTGGCATTCCAGTAGATTGTAGTACTACAATAGCACCCCCTTAAACATATGGCTGTAAAAAGGACTGCAGCCTAGAAGTCCTAGAACTAACCTTTGGGGTGAAGTAGTAACAAAAATGCAAACCCCAGGAGACGAACTTACAAAGACACGTGTCCCACAGCCAGTCACAGGAAATTTGAAGACAGCAAAGTCTGGAGTGCAGATTACAGGGACACATGAATGGTTTCCTGCAATTACTAGGCTGCTCGGATCAATTTCTGGCTTGGTTGAGGTGCGGTATATAGAGAATACAAAATGCCCATCTGCAGTGCACGCTGAAAAGCAGGAAGCAAAGAAACCATTAATGCAAAACAGTGAAACCATTAACCTGAAGGACCAGTCCCCTCTACAGCAAGGTTGGAAATCAGGTCAATTATCTCCTCCACCCCCCAGGTTTTCCTATACAAGCTGTTCAAAATTACTCTGGATAGCTCCTTAGATGAGCAGTGCTATATGAAGTGTAAAACCAAGCCATACCATCCAAAGGATAGTAACACTGGGAAGTTGTTACATCCACACAACATCCATTGGCCACACACAGTTGTGGATCAACATTAGGTGGACCACAAGCCACCTGCTGACTTCTTGGTATCTTGCACCCTGCAAAAGAGTAACCTTCAATGTTGTACAATTGTACAGGGAAGACCCTGTAGTTTAGGTGTTAATATCTTGTATAGGGGCACATCGTATTCAAGTAAAAGCAACATTATGCAGCAACAGCATTTGGCAGACAAGCAACACCAGACTTGAGCACGCCGGTATTAGTGTCCAGTGAACAAACACTCACCCACATGTGGTACTAGACCAGGAACAGGACACTTGGCCTGTATATCTCCTCGCTCCCCAGTAAACGTTGTGTAGAGGACTCTCAGGATATAGACGTTGTTCTAGAAACGGAAAGAGAGTTGACTGACAGGATTTTGATCACTTGCAATACAAAAAATGGGGGAACACAGCCACAATTGCTCTCAGCTTACCAGGATCTTGACATGACAGGCCTTGTAAGGAGCAGTCAAGATGTTCTTGCCGTTTCTCCTCACCAAACTGTAGCCACAAGTCTTGGGAGTACTGGAAACAGCTACCACGTTATTGGATTCATCTACAACAGATGCCATATTTAGAGCATGCTTTCCATTTCACAGCACCCACATTACTGTGTACCAAGCCAACTCACCCATTAAATGGATATCTTGTAGCAGTCCCCCAGGAAGCTCCACTGTCATGCAAGTATCACTGCAGAGGACAGAAACCCCAAAGGGAGGGAGGGGGGAGCCTGTTGGTAAAGCTGCACTGGTTGGACATTTCATCTGCACCTGTACCCTTCTCCCACTAAGGGTTACATATACTAGGGTCAGGACATAATTCCCATTCTGGAAGAGAATCAAGGGAGGAGAGAGAGCACAAGTGAGGGTATTTACATGCATAGGAAGTTTAAAAGCAACAGTACAGAAAGCTAAAAATATTTACCAGCATCTTGACATCACAGGCTGTGTAAGGGGCTGTGAAGATGTTCTTTCCTCTCCCATGCACCAAGCTGTAGCCACACTTTCTGCTATCATCTTGGACAGTTACCAGAGTGTTGGATTTATCTGCAAGAGGCAACGTTGCCACGAGATTGGGTTAGGGTTATCCTCATTGCCAAGCAATTTGGGTGGGAAGTTATCTGGGACAAGGCACAACCTTACCCATCACAGCTACTTGTTCAATTGGTCCTTCAGGCAGCTCTATTGTCATGACTGAGGCTCTGCAGGCAGTGGGTATTGTTGGTTTTCTAGGAGTGGTTGTAGAGGGAGGGGGTTTTGTGGGCACTACAGCACCGGTTGGGCATTGCATCTGAACATAAGCTTGTTGTCCAGAAGTTGTGTAGCGGAGGGTCAGGATGTAGTGCTCATTCTAGAACAAGGAGGAAGTTGGCTTGATCAAAAAGTATAACCAGGAAACAAGCAAATTGCAGGTAGTTCACTCACACAGTGATCATGTCAGCAGGTGTCACAAATGGCATGCTTTGAAGCAACGACTAGAAAATCTACTAGGCACACTTCAGAACTATGAAGCCCAGTGTTGGGGGGTTCAAGTGAATTGGAAGGGAGAGGTAGGCTGAAGAGCAGGTGTTGGCCATCCCCCCTCCCCCCATTCAAGGTTTATTGGGGTGTTCAACACCGCTGCATGCTTCTCTGTCCAGGGAGGGTTTGACAGTGTTCAAAAGGTATTTCACAGGGACATGAGGCAGAGCCCCTAGTGCTGGAACAGCAGGTCAGCCCAGTGATACTCCAAGCAGGCTACTGTAGTTTGCAAACAGAATTGACAGCGCAGACAGATTGAGAAGAAAATAACTATGGATTGTGTGCGAAAGATTTTCTAAAAATGTAAAGGCAGTTCCTCCAATACAAAATGGCCTGAATGCTTAGGTGCAGAGCATTCAATTACCCCTGCCTCAAAGAGTCTGTATAGGCTACCACTGCAAAGGGGTTTGCACAGTATTGGTTGAATTTTGTTTTAGCCTTAAGACTTTAGCTTTGATTTCTGTATGAAATGGCCATTCCAAGTTATTTTTATATATTTTATTACAAATATACCCACAAGTGTACAGGTTCAGAATAAACAAACTTCAATGTGTTGTATTGAGTATAACTTCTCTGGCAACGCATATGAAGTGTTGCAGTAGATAACCGCCTGCATAAACCAAGTTATTGTAATCCAGTAAAACTGGTCAGCAGGTGTTTACAGTACTATAGATTTTGCAACTACAAAGTAACAAAATGATGGAAATAGCCACAGTATTTTGGGAGATTACCAATAGTGTATGAAACCGGTCATAAGACTGACAACCATTGCCTCCACGAAGGCTCGTAGTGGACTGAGGCTTGAGTTTTACACATCCACTTGGCCATTTCTCTAGGTCTTCCAACTGCTTCCCCCAGGTCATGCACTCTATAGCACTGCTATTGCAGAAACTCAACTAACACTTGAACATTGCGATGCATTTTAATTTGGGTAATTGCAATGGACCATGCAGCTTTATGCAATTAAAGCAAGTTATGAGTCGAGCCATATCATGCAATCAGAATGATGCACTTAAAAAAGGGACCTGCCACATGCTATGCAACTAACCAATATACAAAGTGGCATGTACGCACCATTTTAAAAACCTTCTGTACCATTGTTCTGGTTTGTTTTTATATACCCTCACAGCTCCCTCCCCAGGATTACCAGTATCCGGACATCACAGGCTTTGTAGGGGGTTATGAAAAGGGTCCTTCCGCTTCCCTGCAGCAAGGTGTAGTTGCAGTACACTGGAGCCTTGACGACAACTATCCATTTGTTGGAATAATCTACAAAAGAAGAGTTACCATAAAATCCCCCTACTGTGCCATGGACAAAAGCTTACAGGTGTCTAGCAAAAGCCCAACTCACCTAGAAGCTCCACTAGGTCCAAAGGTTCCATGGGCAGCACCACCATCATGCCAGAGGAGTTGCACACCACATCTGGTGTGGGAGGGGTCCTTGTTGATTTTGTGGTTGTAGTTGCAGGTGCTTTTGTTGGTTCTCCTGCACTAGTTGGACATTTCATCTGCACATACCCTACTTCTCCATCAACTGTTGTATAGCGCAAGGCCAAGTAGTAGTTCTCATTCTAGAATTTGCATAAAAAGGTTTAGGGTAAGAGGAAAGTAAATCTGAAGCAGAATCTGGAACCAGCTAATACCCAATGAGGGGATTTGGGGCAACACTAATCTTGCACTGCTCTTGGATTTCCTAATGTTGTGTAAGTCAGGGCATATGAAACTAGCCCCATCTTTTATGATCACTACTGGTGCATTCTCTATCCCACCCCTCCCCCTTATGGTATTAGGTTGCAGAAACTCCTTTACAGTTGTGTATTTACAGGCCAAGTTTGAATAGAAGTACAAGAGTAGCCCACTGGCAGAAATGGATTACCAGAATCTTGACATCACACGCCATGTAGGGGGTTTTGAAGAAGTTCCTTTCTCTGCTCTGAATCAAGGTGTAGTTGCAATTCTCAGGAGCATCAATGACAGCTACCCACTTGCTGGATTCAGCTACAAGAGAAGTTTACATACAATTCCTCTAGTGCCCTTGTCAAATTCATCCACATAGGGGCAAAAAGCCCAACTCACCTAGAAGCTCTACTAGTACCAGAGGTTCCTTGGACAGCTCCACCACCATACTAGAGGCACTGCAGACCACAGTTGGCTTCCCACCACTGGTGGTCATAGTTGTCTTTGTAGTGCTTCCAGTGGTCCTGGTTGGTTTGGTGGGCTCCCAAGCAGTGGTTGTAGTTGGGGTTTTTGTGGGATCTCCAGCACTGGTGGGGCATTTCAATACCATGTACCCTTTTTTGCCACCAGTTGTCAGATACCATATTTCCAAAACGTAGCTTTGATTCTAGAACAAAGAACATATGTAATATACCCAAATTGATTGCCATGGTTTTAAAATGATCACACAAGCTGGAAAACGATTTACACTTGTTAAAGGCCAAGAGGAAAGCAGAGCAAGATGGGCCAATCATACCACCATTGCCCAACAAGATATACTGAACATCAAAAGAAACTTCCCTATTACACATATTTTTGAAAATGTGGTATGAAAATGGACAAAATGATTACACTATGACTACAAGAGATTTAGAGAGTAGTTTGAGATTTACAATTACTGTAAATACAGTCATTGTAAATCTTGAAAAACTACTCACTCCTAAATCTTTTGTAGTCATTTTTGTATTACTTTAGTATAAATACATGTTAATTTGGATTCATGTTTTTCTGCCTTTGAACGAAAAGACACACACATTTCCCCATTGGAAATAGTGATATTTTGAAATATCACTGTCCTGGTCACAAAAGCAAAGTTTGTGGGGGAATAGCCATTTTCTATACCTGAGGCATAAGCAATTAGGAAATAACACCTACTACCCAGGAACAAAAAATTGTTAGTGTTTTATATTTACACATATATTATACTTGATCATTCATCCTTGACCATGACACACTTGCATGACTCCAGCACATGCATTTAATCACCCAATTACTGAGACACTTGATTGGACACTGCTAGGGAGTGTTGAATTGCAAGCTTGAATAAAAAGGAATAAAGAAAGAAAAACAATGCCACATCTGTGAAAGGCAGCACCTTCGTGCAAGTCAACATGTTGGAGGCTGGACTAAGGCAACGTATTGTGGCTCGCCATCTTGGGTGCTCACAGCCAGAAATTTCAAACCTGGCAAGAGGGCAGAACCAGACACCGTCAAAATGACAGGCCACAAACTGGGAGACCAAGAGTCACACCTGCTTAAGACCAGATCATTTTGGCATCTTTGTCAATGGTTAAAGCCATTGCACCCATCATTTTGATCACATGTAGTAAATCTGATCCAGATACAAGCAATACTTTTGATGTTCAGTATATGAAGCTATTAAAAAAGCACAGAAGTTTACTGGTTGGAGGGAGAAGAGAAAGCACACAGTATGGTGTGGAGTATCTAGGTGATCTCATGGATGAACAAACAGGGTCTGGAAAAAAGAAATGGATTGACTATGCAAAAGGCATCATTTCATGCAAAATGACACAAAGGTGGAAAGTGTTCACCATCTCCAATTAGTCCAAACAATTACCAGTATCCTGACATCACAGGCAGCGTAAGGGGCTATGAAGAAGTTCCTTCCACTTCCCTGCAACAAGGTGTAGTTGCAATGCTTGGGAGCATCAATGACAGTTACCCACTGGTTGGATTTATCTACAAAGAAAGAGGGAAAGTTACTATAGAAGACTCCCTCTACAGCATCAGATATGATGCTCCTCCAAATACTCAAAAGCTTAACTCACCCAGAACCTTCACAAGTCTTAGAGGTTCCTTTGGCAGCTCCACCACCACACTGGAAGGTGTGCACACCACAGTTGTAGGGGCCTTAGTAGTCTCCCTGCTTGTGGTTCTTCTGGTCGTCCTCCTACTGGTGGTTCTGGTCGTAGTCTTGGTCGGCTCCCCAATGGATGTGCTGGTCGTCCTCCTACTGGTGGTTCTGGTCGTAGTCTTGGTCGGCTCCCCAATGGTTGTGCTGGTCGTCCTCCTACTGGTGGTTCTGGTCGTAGTCTTGGTCAGCCCCCCAATGGTTGTGCTGGTCGTCCTCCTACTGGTGGTTCTGGTCGTAGTCTTGGTCGGCTCCCCAATGGTGGTTCTGGTCGTCCTCCTACTGGTGGTTCTGGTCGTAGTCCTTGGTCTGGCTCCCCACTGGTGGTTCTGGTCGTCCTCCTGCTGGTGGTTCTGGTCGTAGTCTTGGTCGGCTCCCCAATGGTGGTTCTGGTCGTCCTCCTACTGGTGGTTCTGGTCGTAGTCTTGGTCGGCTCCCCAATGGTGGTTCTGGTCGTCCTCCTACTGGTGGTTCTGGTCGTCCTCCTACTGGTGGTTCTGGTCGTAGTCTTGGTCGGCTCCCCAATGGTTGTGCTGGTCGTCCTCCTACTGGTGGTTCTGGTCGTAGTCTTGGTCGGCTCCCCAATGGTGGTTCTGGTCGTCCTCCTACTGGTGGTTCTGGTCGTCCTCCTGCTGGTGGTTCTGGTCGTAGTCTTGGTCGGCTCCCCAATGTGGTTCTGGTCGTCCTCCTGGTGGTGGTTCTGGTCGGCCTCCTACTGGTGGTTCTGGTCGTCCTCCCTCCCTGGTGGTGGTTCTGGTCGTCCTCCTACTGGTGGTTCTGGTCGTAGTCTTGGTCGGCTCCCCAATGGTTGTGCTGGTCGTCCTCCTACTGGTGGTTCTGGTCGTCCTCCTGCTGGTGGTTCTGGTCGTAGTCTTGGTCGGCTCCCCAATGGTGGTTCTGGTCGTCCTCCTACTGGTGGTTCTGGTCGTAGTCTTGGTCGGCTCCCCAATGGTGGTTCTGGTCGTCCTCCTCCTACTGGTGGTTCTGGTCGTAGTCTTGGTCGGCTCCCCAATGGTGGTTCTGGTCGTCCTCCTACTGGTGGTTCTGGTCGTAGTCTTGGTCGGCTCCCCAATGGTGGTTCTGGTCGTCCTCCTGCTGGTGGGTGGTAGTCTGGTCGCTCCCTCCTGGTTGTTCTGGTCGTCCTCCTACTGGTCGTAGTCTTGGTCGGCTCCCCAATGGTGGTTCTGGTCGTCCTCCTACTGGTGGTTCTGGTCGTAGTCTTGGTCGGCTCCCTGGTTGTGCTGGTCGTCCTCCTACTGGTGGTTCTGGTCGTAGTCTTGGTCGGCTCCCCAATGGTTGTGCTGGTCCTCCTACTGGTGGCTGGTCGTAGTCTTGGTCGGCTCCCCAATGGTGGTTCTGGTCGTCCTCCTACTGGTGGTTCTGGTCGTAGTCTTGGTCGGCTCCCCAATGGTGGTTCTGGTCGTCCTCCTACTGGTGGTTCTGGTCGTAGTCTTGGTCGGCTCCCCAATGGTGGTTCTGGTCGTCCTCCTACTGGTGGTTCTGGTCGTAGTCTTGGTCGGCTCCCCAATGGTTGTGCTGGTCGTCCTCCTACTGGTGGAGGTGCTGGTCGTCCTCCTGGTGGTGGTTCTGGTCGTCCTCCTGGTCTGGGCTCCCCAGTGGTGGTTCTGGTCGTCCTCCTCCTGGTGGTGGTTCTGGTCGTCCTCCTCCTGGTGCTGGTCGTCCTCCTGCCAGTGGTGGTTCTGGTCGTCCTCCTGGTCGGCTCCCCAATGGTTGTGCTGGTCGTCCTCCTGCCGGTGGTGGTTCTGGTCGTCCTCCTGGTTGGCTCCCCAATGGTTGTGCTGGTAGTCTTCCCACGGGTGGTTCTAGAAGTCTGTGTTGGCTTCCTAGTAGTAGTTTTTATTGGACATCTCATGTGCACGTAGTCTCCCTCAGCAGTGGTAATGTAGAGCAATGTTAAGCTGTAGCTTCCGTCCTGCAAGTGAAGAGACAGAACTAGTTGAATGTGGAAGGACATTACGCTTTTAGATTTTCCACTGCAGAGCCAAGCTACCGACATCACGCAATGAAAGTTGCCAAAACACAAATGGTGTTCAAATTAGACAAAGCAGTACAGCTATCACTTAATATTTAGTAAGGTCTAAACTAATTACCCCATTATAATATCAACCTTAAATTAGTTCTGTTGAGGGGGGGTTAAAACAGGATTTGCTAAAGATCTCATTTAAGGATAGTTCTCCAATTTGTTTTAGTGCTAAAGAAAACAAATTCTGTGTGGTTTGGTTCTCACACAGCTTGACAAATAGCCAGTGGAGAACCATTTGTAGCCGTACCATACCGAGCCCTCTGGTCGGGATGTGCCAGTGGAGAAGGGGCATTAGTCAGCAAATCTGAAAAGATAATTTTATATAGGTTGTAGCATTAGAATACAATGTACGGTTCCCACCTGTATCTGGACATCACAACCTCTGTAGGGGGTTGTAAAGAAGTTCCTTCCTCCTCTTCCCTGCACCAAACTGTAGTTGCAGTAACTGGGAGCATCATTGATATCCACCCACTCATTGGACGGACCTATACAAAAAAAAGTTACATTACCTACCAAGACAGATCAGTTCCCTCCCAAAAGAATTTGGGGCCAAATTCAGACTCACTCAATACTAGAACTTGAAGCAACTCAGAGGGCAGCTCCACAGTCATGCTGGAGGCTTTGCAGAGAGCAGCGTCAGGGAGAGTTGGCATTACAGGTTTCCAAGTAGTTGTTGGCTCTCCAGCAGTGGGTCTGGTCATCTCCCCACCAGAGGTTCTAGTAGTCTCTGTTGGCTCCCCACCAGTGGCTGGACATCTAATGTCAAAGTACCCTCGTTGATCAGCAGTTATGTAAAGCAAGGTCAAGATGTAGTTTCCATTCTGAAAGTGAAGGGACACAAGTTGAAGACCAGAAGGACTTGATTCCACACAGAGTGTAAATCTCATCCTGAAGATGTCTTCAACTTGGGGGGCTTCCATAGCTGGCAACCACCTTGATCAAGTTTAATGTTACTTAATTTATAGTGTACTACACACCTAAACCCCCACCCATATTCATGCTTGCCCACAGCAACATTACAACAGTTGCACCATAAAGCCACATTTGCACCTCTGGGACAGTTGAGGCTTTTCAACTTGCACCCCAATGCATTCAAGGGTAGTCCTGCTGTGAAAGGTACCAGAAACAATCATTAAAATGCATTACAAGTTAAAGCTGAACTGTCCCAGTGAACATTCATATGGTAACCTGAATGCATGCCTGCCACAGGTATAACCCGGGTCCTAGAAGAGCGACACAGCAACTGTGCTGCAGTAACAGACATTTTAGAACCCAACACACTAGCAAAGACATAAGCTTAGATGGGAGAATTTAACCGCGCCCCCTCCCCTACCCCCATTCCTGCCTTCTATAAAAAGAGAAAAGACATGTCCTGTAGTACACTGTGCATTTGTTTAAAATAGTGTACAGTATTAACACTTCTCCAATTCACCACTCTTTGCACTGGTTACAAGAGCAAACATGAAAACACCGCTTACAGCAGAAATTATGCCTGCACAGCATTCATGATGTAAAAAGCAGGTTCATCTGCACTTTGTACACGAGTAGCTATGGCTATTTAGTAACCTATTCCATCACATTAAGCATACAACAACATTAGAAATATTAAATGCAAGTCAGTAAAAACTACAAGCAAGATACCTACTGTAACAACCAAACTTTGAAAATCAAATACAAAATCAGTACAACTGCCAAATAACACAACTTCAGGCATCCTTATACTCCAAACATTCAGTAAAAGGGTAGCTATACTTGCTATTAAGGCACTGGAACAACTGAAATGAACACAAAAGTTTAGCTGCTCAAATACAAGATGTCCAGCCCTTCCTGACAAGATACAAGGAAGGACAGGCCAGTTTTAACATGCTTCACTGCAACAATTGAAAAAGCACATAATGCTCCATCTAAGGCTTTGCTGATCAATTAATGTCTGAATTCCTTTGCCTCAGTCTGATGGTCCCTTTTGGCAGCTAAATCTTGTAGCCATTTTAGCAGCAGAAGCTGTCTGCAGAATACACCTACACAATTCACCACGGGATTACAGGTGCGTTCGGTCGATTAAACCAGCGATTGACTACTGTACTGAAGAACCATTTTGAATTTCATATTTCAGATGGGAAATTGATAGTTTTGAAATGAGGGATTAAAGTCTCAGCCCTTCAAGATAGTTAGGGCTCAGAGGAAGCTAGGTTTTGTTTGTTTTCACCTTTTGTTAGAATAGAAAATTAGTGTGCTGGAAAAACACAACTGTGTTGGTATTGTTGAGCAAGTGGCTAGTAATCCTTTTGCAAAGCTATTATCTAGAATAGGATTGAGAATACAAACGTTGATATAGAATGTAATCATGCAGCTGTGTTGGTGCGACATCAAAAGGATACAGAATTCTATTGGGTACAGAAATACCAGATTTAATACCAAACAAATTAACAAAGAGCCAAAACCCACCCGATCAATCAGGTTAGCGTTTTGTTGGTTTACTGCACGCAACATCAACATTTCACTACACCATGTACAGGTATGTTGGCTTACCATTTGTGGAGCTACAGTTGGAGCAAAATTGAGCGCCCTTCATGCTACCTTCTTTCAACTCCATATTGTTTTAATGTTGCCTTTAGTTAGCAAATCAGGAACAGTCATTGGCAAGCTGCGGGACATGATTTAATATAGGCTTCCATTTTCCAGTTTACACCGAAACATGTTTAGCACATCCCCTACAGTTTGTAGGATTTACAGTCAGTCTGAACTGCAAGATTACCAGTTTAAAAAAAGGGGGTCAAGGGCTAGGTTATAAAAGGCTACAATGAATACACACCCAGCCATTTGTTCACAGGAGTAAGGGGCTTTGACAAATACAATGATTCTTGGTTAGAAATCTCCCTCCCAACCTGCGAGGGCGCCAAGCAGCAAGAACAGTTCCCTGGACAGGCTGGCCTGACCAGTTCTTTCCCAGGGTTCAAGGGAAAGCAGCCAGCTAGAAAGGGGGCGGGACTGTTGCAATAACCCAGAAGGGAAACTACATGGCAACTGCAGATTGTAAATGACTGCAACCTCCTCTCCAAAGGGGTCAGCTGTTCTTTTGCTTGGTTTGTGTTTTGCACCCAAGACTGAGAGACCCAGTATTGCAAGTGTATTGTCTATGTAATGGTTTGTAAATTGCTAGGATAACCAATACAATTCCAGAGCCTCTGCCAAGAGCCAGCACAGCACCACTGTCAAACCATCAGCCACCCTGAGAACTACTGCACGTACCCAGGACTGGTGACCGTGTTTGTATTGTTGTGTGGGCGGATACTTACTGTTGATATTTTGGAACTGCAAGCTCATTGCTAACACCGTGCAGTACATGTTTTGTATTGCCCGGGGATTGTTTCTGGTCACCGGACCTGGATAAAGAGCCAAAAACCTTTGCAGACCAGACTACAAATCTGTCTGCTAAATATCACACTGCAAATCACCCCTGCACCTATTAACACTCTGACACAGAGGCACACAAGTGGCAGCTTGCCTAGGGATGGGTTAATCTGGCACTACATGCAAATCAAAGAAACTACAAAATATCAAAGTCCACCAGAAGCCATAACAGTATTTCATGTTACAAATCAAAATGTCACATTTCAATGTCAGTTCCATTAAGTAGATGGGGGGGGGGGGGGGGGATACAAAGTGCTATGCAATTCAATAGCTTAGAAGAACAAGCAGGTTTCAGTCAACGTCATGAACATTGGTTAGTTCTGCAGGGGGATGGAAAGCTTTTGGCCATAGCTGTACATTGTGGAATTGGCACATCAAGATTATATAGCTGGGTACCAAGTCACCTCCTTGAAATTACTACATGTTCTGCCTTCAAATATTACTGAAGACTAATAGCAAGTACACTTTTTTCTACAAATCAAATTGAGGATTTGAATGCGATGTACTCCTACCTGTATCCGGACATCACAACCTCTGTAGGGGGTTGTAAAGAAGTTCCTTCCTCCTCTTCCCTGCACCAAACTGTAGTTGCAGTAACTGGGAGCATCATTGACATCTACCCATTCATTGGACAGATCTACAAAGAAACAAGGATTCCCATCAACTACCAGGATTGATCAGTTCCCTCCAAAACCATTAGAACTGAATTCACACTCACTCCATAACAAAACCTGAAGTGGCCCAGAGGGCAGTGCTACAGTCATGCTGGAGGCTTTGCAGACAGCAGTGGGAGGGAGCACTGGTTTTGTAGGTTTCCCAGTAGTCACTGGCTTCCTAGTAGTTGTAGTCCTACTAGTATGGGTTGTTGTCTCTACAGCTGGACAAGTCATTTGCACCATCCCTCTTATCCCAGCTGCAGTTGTGTAGATTATAGTCAAGGCATAGTTTTTATTCTGGAAAGAAAAGGGTAGACACAGGAACATCGTCACTGACACCAAGCGATTATAGTGGGGGAACATGTCAACCAATTTAATTGAAATCCAATTACAAGTATATTTAGGCCAGCTATATGGCTCCGATTCTCCTAGTTTACCCCTTAAGGACCAGGATAGTGTTTACACAATCATACCAAAGTGGGCTTATAAGACCACGATCGTGTAAACGAGGGAGAAAAGAAAAACCCACTGTTTTGAGAACTGCAGGGCCACTGTACTTTGTAGTACAGGTGTGCAACACTCAATGGCTAGGTGGAGGACCGAAAGTCGCTTGCCCATTTTTTTGTACAACGTCAAGAAAAGGGCAGAGACTGCTTACAGCAGCCAGGAAGACAAGCAAAAAACCAGAACACAAACTTGAGCCAATAAAAGGGGAACACAATCTGATGCATTTGACTGGATTAGAACATCTACAGCATCTCATGTTAATATATTTCACCATTTATAAAAATCAAGAAACGAGTGGATATAAGCAGATACTATTTCATGAACTAAATGCATCAGGTAGGTTTCTCCCTCCCCCTCCCTTATTTGATAAAGGAGCAATTTCTGGTATTTATAAAATTGAGAATACACAGTAGTGTCCATTGGTGCTTACACCTAGAGAAGACATGTCACTGCAATCACCTCGGGCGCAACAATTGCTTGTAATCTGCCCAAACATCAAGGTGGCAACAAGATAGTCAGGAAGTATTGCAAGGTCCTTCTGGTCATAAAAGGCCTTCCATTTAAGCAGAATACACATTCCTAAAAAGTGTATGGTTTCTGAAGTAATTTAAAAATGCTTAGTGCTCTCGGGGGAGGGGGAAAAAAAGGACACCATTTGCAAGATGCTTCTGTAAAAATAGGTAGCTAGTGAATTTATAGAAGTGTCAACTAAAACCAAAAAGCACCTGTGCCTGGGGGAGCAGGTCACTGAAATGCTTTGTCCTTAAAGGGATAACACAAACCCCCTGCCAGTCTCAAATAGGTTGTGTAAAGAGCCATGAAGATGTTGACCACACACATTAGCGATGTTCTGGCACTGTTTATTACACAATGGCTGCACACCCTGGTGGTGTTACTGCAGTGAAAGGGACAGACAAGGTTGCTTTTGAGGTTCCTCAAAAAGCCATCCTGTTGGAAGCAGCAAGAAGAGGGAGTAGGTATTCTGTCCCTGTAGTGTTTGTATTTTGTTCACCAGCACCACTTGGGCATTCCACTTCCAAATGTCCCAATATCCCAGTTGATGCAAGAGTACTGTTCCTACAATTGTTCTGGCTTTAGAAAGGTTGGAATTAGGACCATTTCTATTTAGAACTTGCATCCATTTCCACAAGTTGTTCTCGGTCTCCATACAAACCCCCCCCCCCCCCCCCAAAAAAGGGTGCCAACCTAAGTCACAGCTGCCACCAAGGTGGAGCACTAATCAATCCATTTTCTTACCGCACCAGCAGTTCCTTCTCTTTTGGTCCTTTGATCTACATTTCATATTAATGATCAGACACAACAAGTCCAGAATGCACATGCTTACTCCTGAACTAGCATTACAGCACACATGTATGCTGTAAGTTAAACCAGTAGAGGCCTCCATAATATCAATGCCTCCATGTAATAAAAAAAAGTGTGTTTTAGGAAGTTCTAGAAATGCGTTCGAGTTCATCTTTGCCCTTGCCCTATAATAACCCCATATCTTATATAACTTGTTTTTGTCACGTTTATATAAACTTGTTTTGGTTAGAATGTTCTAGGGAAAGGAATAGTTTATTCAGAGGGCCGAGTCTCGAGGGAGTGATCTGGCCAATTACTCTCTCGCATGCAAAAGCCTAACTTGGTAAGTTATAAAGGACGGGGTTCTCCTCTGCTCTGATGAGAGTCAGCCATGAGGATTAGCGCGCAGTCCTGCTCGGAAATTTCTTGGAGACAGCTGCTTTCTCTTACCAGGGTCGAAGGGCTCTCCCGATCCGCTTGGAAGGGTAAGAATTAGTTCAGTTGCGTCTCATGGATTGTATTGATCTGTGATTAATATAATCTTTGTATGTAACCTTGTTGGGTTGTGTCCAGTTAGGGATATCGTTATTCGCAGTATAGCATCTGTGTATGTAACTGCGTGTGTGTGTGTGTGTGAAATAAAGGACCTTTTAAAATTACTCTGTGAAGTAATTGTCTTATTTACTTCCACATCAACTTCCTTTTAAATTTAAAGTAATTAAATTTCACACAACACTCCATTAAATATGCACAGTACATTGAACTCCTCATGTTGTCCAGATCAATCAGGGTTAGTCATTACCAGTATCCTGACATGACAGGCCTTGTAGGAGGTTATGAAGATGCTTCTTCCTCTTTCCTTCATCAGGGTGTAGTTGCAGTTCTTGGGGACATCCTTCACAGCTACCCATAACCCATTAGATTGATCTACAAAAGACAGGTTTCCATGAGGATAACCATAACAGTATACAATATTTTACACACGCTATATAAAAAAAAAAAAAAATCTCCTCACTCATTATCTTGACTTGTTCCAGAGGTCCTTCAGGCAGCTCCACCATCATGCTGGAAGCTCCACAGACAGGAGTTGGAGGAATGAGTTTTGTAGAGGGAGGGGGTTTTGTTGGTTCTCCAGTGGTAGGGCATTCTATCTGCACTGATGCAAAGTCTCCAGAATAAGTTGTATAGATAATGGTCAGGACATAGCTTCCATTCTAGATGGACAAGGGGAGGAGGATGAGACAGGGGCAAAGCATTAGTTGGACAAAATGCTACTCTTTCTAAGCTAGTTGATTTGATGCTGTTATTTATGGTCTCCCCTCCTTCATTTGGCCTATTTAAGCTAATTCAGTAGTCAAAACCACCCAAACTTTGTTCCCACTATAAATTCCAAGTAAAAGGTCTTGCCAATTTTGCTATCAAGTAGAAGTACATTAAGGGTTTAGCAGTCTCACCACAAGGAGGTATAAAAATGCAACATAAGCTAGGAAAGCAGATTACTAGAACACTATACAGAAATATGCAAACAAACCAAATGAAGCCTCCAGAATCAAATGCAAGGGACATACATATCCCCAGAAACTGATGCTCAAGCTAAATGTTAACACCAACTTCAATGACAATTAGACAAGTTGTTCTCCAGACATGCTAAACAGTGACAGGAAGGCAGCTGCCACTATCCCCCAGTGACTAATCCCTGTCTGGTGCTACTTCTAAAAAGAGGAACAAAGACTTGAAAAAGCAGGAGCAGGGTCATTTAGGTAATTGTCAGGACAGTATTCAAAATGCAACTAAAAAAAAAAAGGTTCCAGAGTTTTAATATGCCTCAAGACATTAAGGGGCTTTTAAGTTTGTTTCACCAAATAGACAGTGTAATTGACTATATAGTGTAGAGTACACAAACACTGAAGAGAATTACCAGGATCTTGACATCACAGGCGCTGTATGGAGCTGTGAAGAGGATCTCGTCTCTTCTCTCCACCAAGCTGTAATTGCAGGACTTGGGTGCATCAATCACTTTAACTGGCCTGTTGAGTTCACCTGCAACACAAATGTGTCCATGCGTTCACATCCAGGATAGGACTAGTCCTTGATAGTTGCTAGTGCAAGTACCCCATCGTAAAAATGTTCAAGTATGCACATCCTTCTTGTAACACACCTAGTACCAAGACTTTATCCAGAGATCCTCCAGGCAGCACCACAGTCATGTTAGAGGACCTGCAGACAGGAATGGGTTTCCCCACAGTGGCTGTCAGAGGAGGAGGCAATTCTGTAGGGCTTCCAGCACTGCTTGGGCATTCCATCCGCACAGACCCTCGATTCCAAGTAGCTGTCCTGTACATTACAGTCAGGACATACTTGCCTCCCTAGTAGGAACAGAAAATGACCAAGAGTAAAACGTGTGAGAAATTCAATTAGCACTGCCATGTAAGGAAGTACACACAGAATGGCCAGTAAAGCCCTATTCAGCTTCATGGATGAACATGTTAGCTCAAGGTCAAACTCAAATTTAAGGATTACATATCAAGCTAGCCCCCAGGTAACCATGAAGTGCTCTAATGTCACTTGAAATGTACTTGCCACTTGCTCAACAAAACAGCCAGTGTAGGCAGTTGTAAATATTATTTTCTCCAGTTGCAGAGAGAGATTGTAATGGCATCGTTCCGCAAAGTCACTAGTCACAACGATTTCTTTGCCAGAAAGATCTGCAATAAAGACGACATCATTACAGCAAGTGCAAGTTTCTGAAATTCCATTACAGCTTTAAGCCAAAGAAAGGGAACAAGCATAAGATGCATTCACCATGCACTACTTCATTACACCAGCTAAAACCAGGCATCAGAGCTCCGTCACCAGTTGTTTGAATGGCTTTCCAAGACCCAAGAATAGTGGCCAATATTGCGATAATCAATGCTGCGGAATGCCCACCTTAAAATACCAAGGGGAGTGAAGGAATAAAATTGTGAATCTGTATGTATAGGTGCCTCCATTAATGAATTTACAGGAGGCTTTGTCCTAGGAAGAGAGAGAGAGAATAACAAACTCACCTTTCACTCCAATCCCCCACCAAGGACCACTGGGTAGAACCACTGTCATGCCATCCTTGTTGCAGATGGTAGCAGACACATCTACAGGATGTACTGTAGACAGTACACTGGATGTTACTTCTGGAGTTGCAGGGCTCTCAGGTTGGCAAGTTGGTTTTGACCGTCCACCAGCATGACAAAGTGCAGATACCTCTCCCATTACACCATCAGCATGCTGGAATTGGATACTCAAGGCAAAGCTACCATCCTTAAAAGAAAGAGAGAGATTCTGTTATTGGCATATTCAGTATTGCTTGTACTGAAGCAGTTTACTGGAAGCATGCAGCAACATTTAATAGCCTTAAGGGGGAAGGAGAAATTATTCAATATTCTTACCACTAATGCAATTTGACAGCTTTGGAAGGAAGCAATCAAGATGATGTGTCCAGTCTTCACTGGAATGAGTTGATAATTGCATTTCTTGGCAATACTACCGACAGGTATTGCCTCGCCAAACCCATCTGCAGAAGACAAATTCCGTGAGTTCCCTGAACAGCAAGTTTGTCCACATGCTTATTATACAAGGTCTGTTCGAGGCTTCAGTTATAACCAGCTAGCTAAGAACCCTCCGCAATTGAATGTCTGCATGGTTCACAACTTCAATTATGTCAATTAATAAGGAGGGGTCGGTTGACACACAGATGCAACTCACCTCTCACTTTGACTGCATCAAGACTTCCCTTAGGCAATTTGATCATCATGCCAGACTTGGCACAAAACACTGATGGCAAAGACTCTTCAGGTGGGACTGTAACATTAACTCCGGTCCTACAAGACAGGAGTGCCTGCCCTAGCTTCCCTGGAGCCATTTCATAGTAGATGTTAAAGAAATAGCGATCCATCTAAGAGGGTGAAAAACAAAATGGCATCACTGGAGTTCTAATCTTCACAGTATCCTGTTCCTATGGGTAGGAAGGCTACCCTAGTTTCAGATTAGGCAAGTGAACAGCCAAATTGAGCAACAGTTCCAATATTTATATGGGAAAATAAACCCATTCTATATTTATACACATGTTGTATGGGCACACAAGTGAAATACCGACTTGGTCCTTTCTTCCTAGGTTACCATGCAGGCTGTATGTATATAGAGCATAATATTTCCTATACTAGTGGAAAGCAGGATACACGTACCACTCTCCTCACGTGACATCCATTGTACGAAGTAGTGAAAGTGATCCTTCCCTCTGAATCACTCAACAGTTGATATTTGCACTGAACAGCAACTTTGTAAATGGATACCCATTTGTTGAATTTATCTACAATTGGAAGGAATTGAGTGAGGATTTGACATGACAGCATTTCTCAATTGGCTACACAGCAGCAGTAATGGGAAACTGGCAACAAATCTTGCATTTAGTTACTCAGAAGAGCTACAAAACACGGACAAAAATACATAAAATAACTGATCCCAGATACCATCACTGAAGTGCACCCAAAACTGACCACCACCCTAAGTCAGTACTTTAAATCTGAACCAAAACTCAGAGGGTGCTGTAGTCCTGGTGTTCAAGGACATATACTATAGCATACATGCAACAGTTTCAAATGCAATTAGTTGCAACAAGGTATATGGTTCAAAAATAATTACACCCATACATTCCAAAGTAGGCTGTCATTTATTGCGCAGCAGAAACAACTCACTTTGTACACGAAGCGCTTCTATTGGTCCTGCTGGGAGTTTGATGGTCATGCTACTCTCACCACAGATTGTAATAGGGCCATCAGGTGTGGGAATTGGACAGAACATATGCACATAGTTGTTTCTCCACATCAGGGTCAGGACATATTGCCCACCCTGCAAGCAAAGGGAAGACATCAGGTTGAATGGGAATGGTATAAGAAGCTTCTGTGTTTGTAAAGTCAATAAAGTTGACACTCCCTAGTTCACAAGGAGCCACAATTAACATTTAAGTTAGTTGTAGACGTGGAACAGCAGTCCTGTGGCATTTGCTTTGTCGGTTTAACATTTACACTGTACAAGGCCAGCAAGTTCATATCCGATGGCAAAGTAGCAGATTAAGTTATCAATCTAAATCTTACCACTTCCTTCACATTGCAACCTTTGAAGGCAGTTGTAAAGCGGACAACTCCATTTTTCTCCAACACCTTGTATCTGCACCACTGTGTAATCTTGCTTACTTCAACAAATGTAAAGGAGACTGTGGGGGGGAATAGTTACAAGGAGATTTGTTAACCAGACTTCTTCCAGAATTAAACAGATACCAGGATTGCAAGAACCCTTACCTCGCACTTTGAGGTCTGTCAACCTTCCACCAAACAATTTGATGGTCATGTCTGCAACACCGCATGAAGTTGCTGAAGCCAGGGTTGTAGGCTCTCCTGTGCTATGGGGAGGAGGGTCTTGTTGCGTAATAGGTAGATTAAATACACCATAGGGCCCTACAGAGGCATCATAGATGCTGCTTGGCAACCTGGGACCTCCAGGGAGAGCAGGAGAGTTGAGTTCACTGGCAATCTTAACAGCTGGAGAAAGAGCTTCAGCCAGCACCAGATTTATATCAGTAAGCATAGAGTAGTCAAAATTAGAAACATGCTTTCCATTAAGGTCACCAGTATCTAGGTCCTCAAGATGATAGGAATGGACAGCAGGATGCAAAGTAGCAGTGCCTTCCTTTTCAAGATCTGCAAAGGCAGCAGAATCATAGCCTAGGGTTTCAGAATAGGTACCAGATTTATTGTTGTCAGAAGAGTCAAGCTCTTTGCCATGTTCACCTACACCCATTTCTGCTGCAAGATTAATAACTGAATTATTGACTTCTAGAAGGTCAAGGGTAGCAGTATTAGTCACATTTTCTTTAGCTGAAGTAGCATATGCAAAGACTTCAGGAAAGTCAGCCTCAGGGTCATCATTCCAATCAGTAAAGAGTGCACGGGCCACATCTTCAGTTTCTGAAGCCATAGGGTACTCCGCAGCAACTAAAGGGACAGAGTTCTTGGTCAAATCTGAACTGAAGTCCTCACTATCAGAAAACATAGGCTGTTCAAGTGTACCCTCGTCATACCTATAATGCTGGCTGAAATCAAATAGACCATAGTTTGCAGCATCAGAGTCAGTCTCAGGAAACACACGATCAAGAGACTGCCAGTCATTCTGCAGATCAACAGAGGCAATCTCAGAAAGTTCATCTTTTCCATTTGGCAAAAAGGAATCCTGTTCAGAAAAAAGGTCCTCAGCATAAGGAAAGGCTAAATCAGTAAGCAAGCTCAAGGTCCCTCCACGATCCAGGCTTCCTGTCTCTGACATGGAATTCAAAGCTGCTTCCTCCTGCAGCCGATCGTGAGCTGAAGCTAGAGCTTGTGTGAGCCTCAAGACCCAGGCCAATAAGAAGAAAGGCAGCAGTGACTGCCCTCTCCCTAACATCGTTATTGTAAATAAAACACAACCAAAAAAACAAAACAAAAAAAGCAGTCAATATGTCTGGGTTCTAAGGGAGCAGGTATTTAAATTGTGAGGATTCAAGTGTTTTAATTGCATTTGTAATTGGCAAGCCAATTGCTGTCGTTGAATTATCAGTATTCTTAGATCATTAGTAAAGCACTGCAAGACAAAATTCTGCACGAGAGAAAATCACCTGATTTAATTTTCAAAAAATGTCAGTATGTCTATCCTGAGAAACGTGTGTAAAAGTGCCCTAAACTTCAAAGATGAAAATAGCATCGCATTAGATATAGGAATGAACGTAATGAAAGAAACAATAACAATGAAGAAGCAACGATTCTTGTAACCGGTAACCACCAGCGCTTAATTTGTAAAGGAAGAGGTGCCGGGGCGCAAGCAATGACAATAATATCGTTCTTTTGAACCGCACATAAAAGAGCATGCGCTGGTGATATATTTTATAATCACGTATTCTACATCATATACAAAGTAGTAGTATGGACAGAAAAATAAATTAAAGGGACCCTGGTGCGACTATGTATTTTGCCAGACAACTTTTTTTTTTGTTCTGTGTATATGCACTATTACAGTGTTTGTTATGGTTTATTGTGGTTTGGTATTTAAACGGTTTAAAATGAAATCAAATTTAAAAAGTGGAAAGGCATTCAGATGACTCCAGAAGGCCGACTGAGTGAAAAAAAAAAAAAAAAAAAAAAAAAAAAAACACACATACACCGCACCCTACATCATAATCGGAAGCAGTGGTATTTAAAAATAAAGGCCAGTTTTCACTATTGTGAAGTGGGCTACAATTTTCTTTTCATTAAAAACTTGTTGTTTATTGAAACTAATGTTCAGCTGTCATACTGAAGCATGTTGTGTACTCATTCAATCAAGCCAAGTAGTGCAAGAATCTGCATGTATCGTTCAAGACGTTTTTCAAAGCATCGAAGCTTATTTGTGTATAAAGAACGACAATAGAGTCGCGGTCCTTCTTCATGGTACGTAGCTGAAATCGTAAAGTAATTAAATGTCCCTGGCAGAGGAATGTGCTGAGAATTTTAAGAAAACGCATTTGCGAGCAAAACACTTTATGATATTTTTAACTAGCTGAAGAGGTGCCGGGGCTACGCCTCGTCAAGCCCAGTAACGTTAGGTTATTACCGTAACCCTGGTTACCTGAAAAGTGAATGACAACCATTACCGAATGGGAAGAGCCTCTCTGACCGTCCATTTCTGAGCAAATATGCAAAAGATGCCCTATCAGGGCCCTGCTTTAAGGGGAAAGTACCTCCCACCTCCTGTTGAGGAGTGCACCAAATCCAGGCAGTCAATGCATAAGGGGAGGGCATGCTGTGGGTGCCCTCTCTGCCGGAGGAAGCGGTTCCCCTTTCCCTCCTGTTCCGCCGGCCATGGGACGTCCGTGGCTGCAGCTGCACGCTGCACTAGCGCTCGGAACTCCTCCCTCTGGGACACGTGTGGCAAGGGCGGCAGGGTGCTCCCCACTGTGGCCTGCCCGACGGAGGTGGCTGAGTCCGACGCGTCCGACCTGGACACCGTGAAGTACAGTTCGCCTGGGCTAGGTGGTCTAGGCAGAGGGGATGGGGAACGAGTCTGTGGGGCCTGGGGCTGCCCAGTGGTACGGGGCAGCCTGCCCTGAGATTTTAATAGGGTCTCCAGCATAGTTTGCTGAGCCCTTACAGTCTCTGCCAGCTCTGCGAAGCGCCTCTTTGCCGAGCTTGGGCGCCTTCAAGGCGACTGCGATGATGAACGTCTGCGCCTGCGTGGGGAAGGGGAGCGGTGCCTACGTGACGACCTCCTGTCCCCTGGGGAAGGCGAGCGGTGCCTGCGTGGCGACCGTCTCTCCCCTGGTGAGCGTCCCCTTGAGTGGTACCGCCTCGGCGGACAACATCTCGCCTCCTCTGAGAGGTGTCTGCATCTCTGTACTGGTGGTGGGGAAGGGGAGGCTGACACAGTTGTGCCGGAGAGTTCCCTGGTCACTGTAGCAGTGGGGGTCCTACACGACCTCTGCAGAGGCTCTTGGACCACCGATCTCATTCTCCCATGGCTTGAGGAGAGAGACTCTGCTGGGGATAGGGCTGCTCTCTGTCGCTTTGTTCTCCTCGAGAACTTCCGACAGGAAGAGCAGTCCAGCTCACCTGCCAGTACCTTGGCCAAGTGTTCTGACCCTAGTCACCTGGCGCAGGATCGATGCGGACCACTGGTGGAAGCCAGGTGAAGACCTAGTCGACTGCACGACATCTTTGCAGTTGTTGTTGTTGTTTTTTTTTTTTAAACTGCTGCGCTCAATGACAGCTTGCAGATGCTTTCTTAGAATGATTCACCGGTGTCGAATCAGTCAATGCTGGGATCGGCGTCGAGGCACGCGCTGTCAGTGGGCGAGGTCGGCGTCGAGATGTGTGCAGGCGGTGTGGAGTCGAGCGGCGCTGAGGTCGATGCCGATGTGTAGCGCGATCGGTGCGGGGCTGTAGACAGCCTCAAAGAGGTTCGCTGTTGCCGAATCAATCGGTGCCGGGAACGGCGCAGAGAAAAGTGCTGTCGATGCCAAGCTGTAGGCGGCGCCGAAGATATTTACACCGGTGCCGAGTCAATTGGGACCGGGTAGGCGCTGTTTTTTTTCAACCTCTGTTCGGCAGGAAAAACCGCGGTCGATGCCGGGGTGTGCAGCCGATTCAATCGGCATGGTTGCCGAGGGCAAGCGCAGCCGGGCTAGGAAAGTCTGAGGATTGAAAGGGGGCGCTAGGCCCGAGCTGTTTTTCTTTTTGTTGGTCGCTTTTTGTTGGCCGATTAAATCAGTGTAGAGGACGACGCCGCGAGCCCGCGGGGTCTCCTTACAGCACCACAACAGCTCTCACACGGTGTATCAACTACACAAAGCCTCGTGTAGTGAGAGAGTAATGGCCGCTTGCTAATCCCTGAAGAGGGGTCCAAACCAGCTCTAGCCAGAAAACTGACGTGGGAATTGTAGCGCGAGCCAATTTACCAATGCTCGAGAGAGTGATTACCGTGGATTTGATTATTAATTTATTTGAAAAACCAAACAAATCAGCTAAATTCGGTTCATAAATAGCAAAAGCAATTTACGGCCTTTCTCAGAGAGATGAGAGAGAAAATGCCGATGTGCTAATGTGAGGATGTCCCTCTTCAACAGGAGGAGGGAGGGACTTCCCCCTCACAGCACAGCTTTTGTATATTTGCTCAGAGATTGAGGGTTAGAGAGGTTCTTCCCATTCGGTAATGGTTGTCATTCGAATTGAAAAGGAACCACTGAATCCATGAGATGTTGTAATATATCATCCATAAGTTTAAAGCACATTCTACCAATGGTAGAATATGTAGTACACTGAAAGACAAAACATAATAAGGCATGTTTTAGGCTCTGGGTTTACATAGTTGTTCCATTGACAAGACTGTCAGGGTCTCAAAAGCAATGAATAAGATGAACTTGCAAAAGAAAAGTGGGCCAGTAGTACCATCCATCAAAAAGCACATTTGGGCAGTAGCCAAGGATGTGCTCTGTGTTTTTTTCACAAAAACATATATTAATGTTCAGTTGTATTTTGGATTAATTGTAAACACACACACACACACACACACACACACACACACACATATATATATATATATATATATATATATATATATATATATATATATATATATATATATATATATATTGCACTGTACATTATTAAGGTTGTGTGAGTAGGGTATTTGTAACTTTGCAAAGTAGCTTACTGAAGTCTAAACTGGAAGCGCTGAAGATCAAATCTACACTTTTAGCTGGGTCATAATGTGTTAAGTATCCTTCAATCTCTCTGTATATAATTTGTTAATTAGTTAGTTAATTTTACAAATAACTGGAGTTAAAGAATAAATACATAACTTGGTTTGGGGTTTTTAGATATGTCTATTTGCAAACACACTGTGTAGCATGCATGTGAGCGTGCATATCTTTTTAATGTTTTTTTAGGGTACAGTAATTGGCCTTCATATTTTTTAAATAACCTCTCTTGTCTTCAGTCGGGTAATTTTCCTGCAACTTGTTAAGATTTACAAAAGGAACATTAATCCACTAACCACTGTTGAAATGTTACATTATTTATTTACCCAGTGGAGGTGGGTTGTCGAGGATTTGTGGCACACTCTGCAACCCGGTTTCTCTGAGACGTCGGGTTCAGTGGCCAAGAGTTGTGTCGCACAGTGAAGAACTTATCCGAAGCAGCAGAAAGGAGCAGCAACTGGCTGTGGTTGAGACGGAAAGATTCTGGATGGGGATCTCAAGCACAATAGAAAGAAAGCAACACTGATGTACAAGTAAGTAAGCTGGGCTGAGCTGAGTGGTGGGTGGAGGGGGGTGATGCTGGGACACCAGAATCACTGTTGAGCCCTCTTGAGGTGTCATGGGCTAGTCAACGAAACACCGAGGATGGAAGGTGCCCACTTGAAGACCACAGAGACGTACCCTACTTAGCTCAATCCAGACGGTTGTCACGCTGATGTGCTGACGAGACCACACTGGATTGATCCCTGGAGCCAGCATCGTAGCCATTGTGTGTGCTGATGCGCTGGGGAGGCAAAATGAGCTGATCCCTGGAGCCAGCATTACACTTCAGCACACCAGACAGAAAGATATCTACATCATCAGATGGAAAACAACGCAAATGGATGGAGATGCAAATGGATCACATTAGTTTACTGCAAAGCTACGTCTTGGTGATTATCTTGGCGAGAGCCGAGTTCAAATCAGCATGAAGTTCAACATCTACTCTCATGTAATGGAAATCATGATTTATACATTATAATGCACTACATTTTAATTTCAAAGGGACATGTTTGTTATACTACATAAATATGACATACAGCACAAACTTTATGCCAGAAGGAGGGTATATAGACAACATCAATATAAACTACCAACTTCAGTAATAACCTTGGAATTATGAAGAGGTTTGTTGTTGCAATGAATGTGCACAATAGAGCAGTTTCCCAATTAAAACATAAATGTGTATATTGTGAAATGTGTTTAAAAGTTTTAGTTCGATAAAATGATGATTCAATTTTGCTATTTCATTATTTCCACCTGAGGGCTTCACCTACCCAGTAACCATGTCCCTTCCACAGCAGGACTGGTAAAATGAACACTATAGAATGTTTGTACAGTACAACAGGTTTTCAGTTAAGTGCATGTCAAAAACGATTTACATTTCAGAACAATTTAGCTCCTCCACACTGGAAATAATGTTGTGTTACTCACTGGCAATCCTGCATTACCTGCCCATGTTGAGAATGTTCAAATGCAGATCCTACATACAAATGGATAGACGCAAGAATGATTAATCAGGATCTATTTGTGCATGCCACAATCTTATGTGTATGCACAAATAAAGTCAGTAATATATGCCCAGTTGATAAGTATTTTGGTATGTAGATTTTGTGCACATTTTTAATTCGCAAAGCTTTTACATTCTTTGCAGGTTGTTTTGTTTCTTTCTGTTTGATTAATTAAATAAAGTTTTTTTTTTGTTTGTTTGTTTTTTTTGTTCACAAAACTGCTCTAAACGTTATTCAATTTATCAAAACAGTCATTTTGATAAATTGTGACGTAATGCTGTATGACTAGAGCCCAGTACGTGTGGCTCTATGAAAGGTATGGAACTTGGACATACCAACAAGTGACTGCTTCTTGGTGCTAATGTGAGGGGGTTATTTGTAGCACAGGTGTAATAAATAATAATAATAATAATAATAATAATAATAATAATAATAATAATAATAATAATAATAATAATAATAAAAACTTAAACGTAAACATGCAACATTATGTCCACTAAAAAGGAACGTTAATACAATGGAAACTTTGAAAAGGTAAGTTACTTATGTACATCATATAGCTCTATCGGATACCCACTGCGGATGGGCGTGTACAGAAGCAATAACAGACGATTGAACCCTTTCCTCCAATCAGCTTCATTTGCCTCGTTGCTAGGGGGTGGGACCTGACTCCATCAGGCTCGGTGGAAAAAGCAAGCCGTGTGTCAAAAAAGAAGGAAATGTTGATGGTTCATTCATTCAGCAAGTGCAAAGACACCGAATGAAAACAGATTGAAAGAAATCAATTGAAGACGAGGTGGATGCATAAAACGCAACGGAGGGAAAACAAACGGTAAAATGCACACTTTATTTTGGGGAGGGAGGGTGACGGGCAGATTCCAACTGTTTTATATTAATGATATCGTGTTAATAAATTGCTTCTCAATAAAATATTCATGAAGAAATAAACAAAAACATTGATGTCCACTTTGAACAGTAAAGGCGGTTTGAATGCATTTGTGTCGGTGCATTTCACGGACTTGTGTTTTTTTGTGACAGTTTTAGAAGAAAATACCTTGCAAACAATTACTAGCAGTGCTTTAGTTCCTGGTACTGCATTGAACGGAACAAAAACGACGAGTGTTAACGCTTCATATTACTGTCGGCGCGCCACAGCTTACTCATTCAATGACAAACATAATACTAATTATAGCTTTACATTTCAATATACAGTTTGCACAAATCGTGTCGGTACGAATGCAACACAGCAACAGCACGGACTGGTGGAATGTGAGAGAGGGCCGGGTTTGACCCGGACAGTCCGGGAATTGGCATCTGTGTCCAGGTGGCAGGAATTAACAAACCTGAACGCCCTAATGTCCGGTTTTAAGTGAAACGCGTAAGAAAAAACAACCTTCCTTTAATATTTTCTTTTGACATACCGTATATCGGGACATTTTTGAGTGGAATTTATTTTAGCTTTATTGGCGGTTTGGGATGGATCGCCAATAATACTTCCACCAATCAGAGTGTGGCATACAGTGGGCGATCCCGCCCCCAGACAGACTGGTGGTATGCGGCACGGGTGTAAAAAAGCGCGCGCAAAAGTATGTGTCTGATGTCAAAGTGAATATGAGAATGGCAGCGAGTGATGAAGCCAATTTGCTTAAAAAAATTAAAAGCAGACCGGACATTTCCGTCAATGATTCAGGAAATCTGGAATTTACCGTGTGAGTTTAGATTTCGATTACTTTTTTAAATGTTGTGTTTTTTTTGTTTTTTATGTGCAGGGTACACTATGTGGCCTTCATAGTTTGATACCACTGATATTAAATGCACTTTAGTCTTGATGCACACTAATATAAAATCCACCACAGTATGTGTTTCAGTCCAGTTATTTCTGATATGAACTTGCAGATGTGCAAATTGCGTGAGAGCTGCTGGTTACTTTGCATATAATCTAAAATGACCTTGCTAAAGTGCCAGTTTTATCTTACTGTGCATTCTCCAGTTTCAGGTTTAAAGGAATTAATTTATGAAGTGCAATAAGTGCTAATTTTCAAAACGGTGGGCTTGGATAATTACTGTATATATCCTGTATCTTTATATTGGGAAATAAGTCTTATTGAAACTGTACTCGGGTCTCGTTATCCTATTTCACTGTATTTTTTGTTTGTTTTATTCATCCAGGAACAATAACTTCATGGGTGGTGCTATTCATACTCCCAATCAACAGTGCCCTCAACCCAATCTTGCATACGCTGACTGAGTTTCTTCAGAGAGAAAGTGGAACTACTGCTGTGCACATGGCAGAGGAATTCAGCGAACGCAAAAGGCAACTATACAGAGCGTTCAAGGTTTTCCTTGGGATTTCTGCAACGATTATCTGTTGGAGAGGTGAATTCAAGACATGGATGACAAAAGATATTGAAAAAAAGGCAATGTGCATGGGCCAGACGCTGCTGGTGGTTGGTTTCATCAGCACTATACCATTACTTTCCAGGCTAGCTGTGTCATGTTTGCTGGACCCTAGTAGCAGCCAAGGGGAGATCTGGGAAACAACTGAAGAAAGCACATCAGCTCTTAAAAAAAATGTTAATGTAGACGCTAATTCATAGCAGCTAAAGACAATACTGTTTACAAGTGGTGCAATTTATAGATACATACGTTCCTTTAACTAACTTTTGTTAAACAAGCATTTCCCTGGGTGGAAAAGTTTGATATATCTGTGGGAGCCTTCATTGAAAGATGAATATATTTTGGTTTGTGTGGATGAGTGATTCTTAATGAAGGTAATCCTTCATATTTTATCACTGCAAACATATTCCCGTGTTTTAAAATGACACTATATAGTTTTTTATTAAAATATTTATTAAAGTAAAAAATAAAATGTGTGCATCCTGTGGAAATTTTAAAGTCAGCTTCTTGTCTGTTGCTTAGCTAATTACTGTAGTAACTATAGGAAACAGCAGGGAGGGTCCTAAAGGTCATTTATTTCCCAATTTGAAATACCCAAATTGAATCTGCCAAACCTAAGCAACAGATTTTTCCAAGTTACTGAAGCCTGGAGGTGAGGCCCAGCCTGGGTTGCCTCCACCTGCCCTCATCTGGCGCTGAACTTTTTAATGGAAAGTCTATTCTCCAGCGTTTCACGTAGAGTAATCTTGTGAGACTTGAAAAATCAGTAATTTGGGCTGTGTTGGATTACAGAAGCACCTGCTAACAAGTGCTGACTGTAAACCATCTGTCAAAGTCTGCCAGACAGGCTCTTGCGATTGTGACTGAAGTTGATCGGCAAGAAAAGACATGTCAGGGATGGAATTTGGATAATAAATAAATAAATAATCTGTCAAATGAGGGACAGCCCATTTTCACAAAAACTAAAACATTACCGGTATATCACTTTTTTTCTGGGGAAAACTGTTTACTCAAGAGAAATATTTGTGCATGCAGTGAGCAGAGCAAAAGCAGGCAACATTCATTTTAATTTGAAATAAAATGGCCTACATATAAATATTGCTTCACGTTTGCTCTGTGTATGACCTTGTTATTCCTCAAAATGTTTTCAAACCTTAAAAGTGAATTGTGTCTCTGGTCAATGTAGTGTATGCCCTAATGCTGGTGCCCAGCAAACCAGCAGTTACTGAATGTTTTGATAATTTGTTTTATGTTGCTGGAAATTCCAGCAGGTTTAGGCAATACCATAACCTTCTCTGTTCTTAAAACAGGTGCTGACTGTTTGATATGGGGTGTACCTCTTCTTTCTTGGGGTGTTTGATGTGAAGTTCTGTGGGGAGTTCAATAAACATGCCCATCTCTGGATGGAGAGTCTGCAGTGTCACGCTATAGGATTTTTAGCATTGCTGTCCTCGGAGGTCTCTTATGTTACTCACTTACCTGACTTTGTGAAAAGAATATAAATCATGAAAGAAGCTGTTTATCAAATGAATCTAGTTGGAGTCAATTGATACATTATTTAAGGGTTAAACTTAAAGGTAATGGCGACAAATCATACGAATTACAAAATAATAGCTACAAGTGTACGAAACATTCCATTCATTAAGCAAAGCGGCGGCTCTGGCAGGGAACTCCCTTTAACCTTTGATCAGATCATGTAAATATCAAGCATATTTTAGGCGCTTCCAATACCAGATCAAATCATCAATGGGTTTGCTAGTATCTTATGTGTCCATCACTAAACAATACGTGAAATCTGTAAGTAAAGGATGTATATCTTAGCTCAACCCATTATATCCCCTCTGTGCGGCAGAATATTCCTCCCCCTCCCCAGCCTCCACCTGCTTTTTGGCTTTGTCTAACGGGGAAGGCAGCTATCCTTCCCGTCCGCCCTTGGCTTCCCTACGGTCAGCCTCTCCACTTATCTGCAAGCTAATGTATAGGCAGGGGTACCTCGAAAGGCGAGACCAAAGAAAGGCCAAAGAATGTAATGTAAAATATGTATAATGTAGCAGTGTTGTCTCATCTAGGTTTTAATAAATCCTTTGCATGAGTTTTCTGACTGAACAAGGGTAACAATGGGAAACTGAAGTGACATACGGCAGAATCCAAGTAGTCTACTATAGCATTTATGAAAGATGTCAAATATTGAAAATAAAAAAAAAAAACTTATTCATAAATTAAGTTCCACTTGGAGTGGTACAGTCCAGGTTGCTTAGTAAAATTACACTGCATGTTTGTTTTTCCCCTTTTTTTTAATATGGTAAATGATTTAATCCATAATCTTACTACATTTGCTGTGGCCAATGTTTAGTTCTCCGACACCCTCTGCTGGATACCTATTTTCCTAGTGAAAGTGCTATCCCTGCTTGATGTCGAGATTCCAGGTACAGTAACTGACTCTTTTTGAAGTGCTGTGCATTGGTTGGACAGACACCAGCATTGTGTAGCACAAATGCTTTTCATCACCACAAGACATTTGTCTTGCAGTTGGAATCCTGTGCGTCTCTGTTAAGTTTACTACCAGTAACCACTGCAAACTGACCCTGTACTTTTAGAAATACAACAACCAATTGTCTGTTATTTCCCTGCCTGACAATAGTAGACTTGTACAGTGAATTGTGTCTGATTTGATATAGTAAATATACTTTTCTCCGTTTCCCACAGCTTACTCACAGGTGTAACCCAATGGTAAATTCAGTATGAAAGGCTATGTATGCTGTCACTGTAAGAGTTGTACTGGGGGAGGGGTCTGCCTCCATACCTGTTTTCAGGATGGTGATTTTTTGACTCATTAAATGGGAAACTGGATCAGTGACTTGACTTACTAAGATATTCAACAGACATGGGTTTAGACTCATTCCCTACAGTGTTCTATTAGCCATGGGGGAATAAAGTGTATCTAGCTGCAACCAGCTGCTGTCAGCTCTGTGTGAAATAATGTAGAAGAGAAAAGGGTTACACTGTCTTAAGGTTTTACAGTTTTCCCCAAATGTTCCCAAAATTGTTGTGGGTCAGGGATTGGTGGTAAAGAATAGCAGGTGAGATATATTAATTGGAGGCCAAAGTTAATCTATATTAGACATCATACTGCAACAGTGGCACAGTCCTGCTCTCCTTCACAGTGGTGTTAAAGTCCAGTTGTGACTTGGAGCTGAATGAAACCGAGCAAAAGACTCAACATTCTCAAACCTAATTCACAGTTTTTAGTGGTGTAAATACATTGTATTAATTAAAGTCAATTTAAGATGTTTGTTAACTACAGTTTTATAATTGGACAGGCCGTGGGGAATATTATGTACTAATTCTGCTCAGTATAAACTAGTGATTAACTAAAACATGTGTCATGACACTCAAATTGTCAGATCTTAAACCATTAAGACAGAGTGGGGTAGGGTTAACTGACAAACACAAAGTTTACTGTACATGACTGTGAAACTTTGCCAATGTGCAGGATTAATTGCTGTGTTCCACTTCTAGACCATTAGTACATATGTTTTAAATGTGTGCTTTGCCCCAACCTCTAAGATAAGTCCTATATATTGTACTTTACATTGTTGTCAATAATACTGTATAGCCTAGATAGGCTACCTGTACACATACAGTGGCTTGCGAAAGTATTGACCCCCCCCTTGGCATTTTTCCTATTTTGTTGCCTTACAACCTGGAATTAAAATGGATTTTTATTTGGATTTTATGTAATGGACATACACAAAATAGTCCAAATTGGTGAAGTGAAATGAAAAAAATAACTTGTTTAAAAAAATTCTAAAAAATAAATAATGGAAAAGTGGTGCATGCATATGTATTCACCCCCTTTGCTATTAAGCCTCTAAATAAGATCTGGTGCAACCAATTACCTTCAAAAGTCACATAATTAGTTAAATAAAGTCCACCTATGTGCAATCTAAGTGTCACATGATCTCAGTATATATACACCTGTTCTGAAAGGCCCCAGAGTCTGCAACACCACCAAGCAAGCGGCACCATGAAGACCAAGGAGCTCTCCAAACAGGTCAGGGGCAAAGTTGTGGAGAAGTACAGTCACGGTTGGGTTATAAAAAAATATCCGAAACTTTGAACATCCCACATTTTTTAATAAAGCCATTATTAAAAAATGGAAAGAATATGGCACCACAACAAACCTGGCAAGAGAGGGCCGCCCACCGAAACTCACGGACCAGGTAAGGAGGGCATTAATGAGAGAGGCAACAAAGAGACCAAAGATAACTCTGAAGGCGCTGCAAAGCTCCACAGCAGAGACTGGTATATCTGTCCATAGGACCACTTTAAGCCGTACACTCCACAGAGCTGGGCTTTATGGAAGAGTGGCCAGAAAAAAGCCATTGCTTAAAGAAAAAAATAAGCGTTTGGTGTTCGCCAAAAGGCATGTGGGAGACTCCCCAAACATATGGAAGAAGGTACTCTGGTCAGATGAGACTAAAATTGAGCTTTTTGGCCATCAAGGAAAACGCTATGTCTAGCGCAAACCCAACACCTCTCATCACCCCAAGAACACCATCCCCACAGTGAAGCATGGTGGTGGCAGCATCATGCTGTGGGGATGTTTTTCATCGGCAGGGACTGGGAAACTGGTCAGAATTGAAGGAATGATGGATGGCGCTAAACACAGGGATATTCTTGAGGGAAACCTGTTTCAGTCTTCCAGAGATTTGAGACTGGGACGGAGGTTCACCTTCCAGCAGGACAATGACCCTAAGCATACCGCTAAAGCAACACTCGAGTGGTTTAAGGAGAAACATTTAAATGTCTTGGAATGGCCTAGTCAAAGCCCAGACCGCAATCCAATTGAGAATCTGCAGTATGACTTAAAGATTGTTGTACACCAGCGGAACCCATCCAACTTGAAGGAGCTGGAGCAGTAATGCCTTGAAGAATGGGCAAAAATCCCAGTGGCTAGATGTGCCAAGCTTATAGATACATACCCCAAGAGACTTGCAGCTGTAATTGCTGCAGAAGGTGGCTCTACAAAGTATTGGCTTTGGGGGGGTGAATACTTATGCACGCTCAAGTTTTCTGTTTTTTTGTCTTATTTCTTGTTTGTTTCACAGTAAAAAATATTTTGCATCTTCAAAGTGGTAGGCATGTAAATCAAATGATACAAACCCCCAAAAAATCAATTTTAATTCCAGGTTGTAAGACAATAAAATAGGAAAAATGACAAGGGGGTCAATACTTTCGCAAGCCACTGTACATCTTTTCAATTAGCCTAACATTATTTTAGTACTGGTTGGTACAACTGGCCCCTGGAGCAGTGGGTAGTCCAGTATATTATTTAGTGGACGGTTCGGTACTGTACATACTCAAAGTTGAAACGAATAAACCAATCTATAAAGCATTTCTATCAGAAGAGGTCAACTCTAGAGGCATATTTACACACAAGCAAACTGCCATGTCTGAGCCGGCACTGGTGCGCTATCACTTTCATTGTAAATGGGAAATGCCGGCAAAAAGCTATCACACTTTATGCAGGCACTGAACCACCTTCGAGGCGGTTCAGAGACGGCGCAGCCGATACAAAAACAACTTTTTCTCAGTGTAAACTGCAATGACATCACTGACACCGCATTTTACATTTGCGTTTTTTATTCCAAGCAAATGCAATTTCTTGTTCCGCCACGGGTTGATTTAAGAAATGAATCCCAACAAAATGGCAAGTGACCCAGGCAGTAATTGGTCCGAAAAATTAAGGGAGCTTTTGACCATCAGAGCACAATAAGAGATAAATGCACAGCTTGATGGAACTGTGTGAGATGCTAATGTGTATTCTACAATAGTAGAAAAGTTAATGACACACGGTGTTGTGCGTAATAAAAAGCAAGTGATGGCTAAACTCTCTCTGTATGTCTTCCAATCTTTTCATTAGTCTATTGTGAAATTCAGAAAGTATAGTGAAATATATCACGCTTACCGCGGCAGGTACCAAAGAAATCATTGTTTTGATCACGGTGATGAACACTAGCAAACTATGTTAACATGAGAATATCAGCCTTCTGTGTAAATGGGGGTAAGCCGTCAAATTGCCAACACTGAACTGGCAATATTGTTTTGTGTAAAAGGTGAATTTAGAAAACGAAGTGCGGCATCAGTTCAGAAACTCTGTGGGAATACGGCATAGATGAGAATGTTTAGTGATCTTATTTCTTATATTAGTATTATTTTTCTGCTGACAGTCTTGTGTGATATCTAGCTGCGATACGTTTTGATAAATCAATGTTCCCTTTCAATTCGAAAATAACCATCACGGTATGGGATATTGCTGTCAGGCAGTAGGATTGGCTGCGCTTTATAGCAAAGCTGCCGATGGACCTTCGCGCGAGCTGCAGTGTAAGCCCGCCCCCCTGGGAGCTTACTATACGCCGCGCGCCGAGACTGTCTTCCTCTTTTGCCTACAGCCTTTGTAGGACATTGAGCTGGTAAGTTGTCTCTGAGAGATTTACTTTCACTGATTGTACTCGACAGCCTTTGAGCTTGAGAAGCTGGCTACCGCCCCTTCTCTGAGTTTATTTCAGTGTTCACGTTACTGAGCATTATATATATATATATATATATATATATATATATATATATATATATATATATATATATATATATATTTCTTTTCACCTTCACGCTTTGCTTCGGCATTGCGTTCTTTCCGCGTTGGCTCTCCGTCTTCCTTAATACTGTTTTATTATATATATATATTATTCATTTGGGGTTTTTGGTATTGTCTATTCTCTCCCTAGGTTCAGAATAGCCTTTAGAGGACACATTGCGTGCCTAAGCAGGCCACGCAATTTCTTGCAGCTGTACTAGCACTTAGCGTCTCCGCTCTGCGGGTCAGCTAACGTTTCGGCATCTAGTGCATAGCGTCTTTACGCTCAATATACGCGCCTCGGTGCTTTGGAGTAGCGCTTCGGCACTTGGGGCTTGGTGCACGCACCTCGACGCACGCACCTCCGCCGCTCGAAGCCTCTACGATCGGCATATGCACCTCGACGCTCGGTGCAGATGCCTCGACGCACGCACCTCGATGCTTCGGCACACGACGCATCGACGCTCAGCGCTCCATGCTTGGCGCGTGTTCTACGATCAGCGTATGCACCTTGACGCTTCAGCACTCAGTGCAGACGCCTCGATGCTTCGGCGCTCGGTGCACGCACCTTGACGCTTCGACGCCTCAACACTCGCCGCATCGACGCCTCTACGCTCAACGCTTCGGCATTTGACGCTTGGCGCTTCAACGCCTTGAAGTTCAGTACACGCACCGCAACGCTCGACACATCGATCGTTGCACGCACCTCGACGTTTGTGGGCACGTATAGCTTCGACGCTTCGGCGTTCGACGCAAACCATCGACACACAACGTTTCGGCAATCAGGGTGTCTAAACATGTCTGGGTTCCACCATTGCATCATCTGCCAGGCAAAATTGCCAGCAAGCGGCCCACATGAGGACTGTGTGGTGTGCCTGGGACCAGAGCACACCGCGTCTGCCTTGGCAGACAAATAGTTTTGCGCATTGCGCGCTGAATTTCAGCTGCACACTCTTCACCAGCCAGAGGGCGAAGAAAGCTGTTGGTGGCCACTCCCCTTCCTCTGGGTCGTCTTACACCCTGTCTGCCCAAATGCTGATTATAAGAGACAAGGTCTGTTCGAGGCTTCAGTTATAACCAGCAAGCTAAGAACCCTCTGCAATTTAACGTTTGCCAGTTCTAACAATTCCAATTTTTATGTCAATTAGTAAGGAGGGGTGGGTTGACACGATCAGAATTCACAAGAACATAGATGCAACTCACCTCTGACTTTGACTGCATCAAGACTTCCCTTTGGCAATTTGATCATCATGCCAGACTTGGCACAAAACACAGATGGCAAAGACTCTTCAGGTGGGACTGAAACATTAACTCTGGTCCTACAAGACATGAGTGCCTGTCCTAGCTTCCCTGGAGCCATTTGATAGTAAATGTTAAAGAAATAATGATCCATCTAAGAGGGTCAAAAATAAATAAAATGGCATCACTGGAGTTTTAATCTTCACAGTATCCTGTTCCTATTGGTAGGAAGACTACCCTAGTTTCATATTAGGGAAGTGAATAGCCAAAGTGGAACAATTCCAATATTTAAATAGGTAAATAAACCCATTATATATTTAACACATCATGTTGTATGGGCCCACAGGTGATATAAACTATTGGTCAGTTCTTCCTAGGTTACAATGCAGGCTGTATACAGAGCACAATGTGTCCTATACTGGTGGAAAGCCGGATACACGTACCACTCTCCTCACATGACATCCATTGTATGAAGTTGCGAAAGTGATCTTTCCCTCTGAATCACTCAACAGTTGATATTTGCATCAAACAGCAACTTCATAAATGGATACCCATTTGTTGAATTTATCTACAATTGGAAGGAATTTAGTGAGATCTGCTGATCTAACAGACAGCATTTCTCAATTAGCTACACAGCAGCAGCGAGGGGAAACCGGCTACAGAATCTTGTATTTAGTTAGTCAAAATAGCTATGAAACATTTACAAAAAAAAAAAAAAAAAAAACACACACACATTATCTCATCTTACCCACAGATCCCAGTATTATCCATCACTGAACTGCACCCAAGACTGACCACCACCATACATCGGTATTCTAAAACTGAACCGAAACTCCTGAAGAGGGTGCCGTAGTCCTTGTGTTGAAGGACATACTGCAGCATACATGCAACAGTTTCAAATGGATTTAGTTGCAACAAGGTATATGGTTAAATAAATACCCATACATTCCAAAGTAGGATGTCATTTAATCCAGGCACAAACAACTCACTTTGTACACGAAGAGCTTCTATGGTCCTGCTGGGAGTTTGATGGTCATGCTACTCTCACCACAGGTAAGAAGTCAGGCTGAAAAGGAATGTAATAACCAGCATCTGTGATTGTAAAGTCTCAAGTTGAATGCAGATACTCTGTAGTTGACAAAAAGACCAAAGATGAACATTTAAGTTAGTTGTAGATGTGGAACAGCAGTCCTGTGGCATTTGCTTGCTCAGTTTAACATTTATACTGTACAAGGCCAGCAAGTTCATATCTGATGGCAGAGTAGCACACTTTTTTTTAAAGTCTGCAATCTAAATCTTACCAGTGCCTTCACATTGCAACCTTTGAAGGCAGTTGTAAAGTGGACAACTCCATTTTTCTCCAACACCTTGTAGCTGCATCTCTGTATAATCTTGGTTACTTCAACAAATGTAAAGGCAGCTGTGGAGGGGGGATAATAATTACAATGAGATTTGATAACCAGACCTCTTCCAGAATTAAACAGATACCAGGTTAGCAAGAACCCTTATCTCGCACTTTGAGGTCTGTCAACCTTCCACCAAACAATTTGATGGTCATGTCTGCAACATCGCATCTAGTTGCAGAAGCCAAGGTGGTGGGCTCTCCTGTGCTATGTGGAGGAGGGTCTTGTTGGGTAATAGGTAGATTAAATACACCATAGGGCCCTACAGAGGCATCATAGATGTTGCTTGGCAACCCAGGACCTCCAGGGAGATTGCCAGTGAACTCGACTCTCTCAATCTTAACAGCTGGAGAAAGAGCTTCATCCAGCAACAGATTTATATCAGTAAACAGAGTAGTCAAAAGAAGAAACATGCTTTCCAGTAAGGTCACCAGTATCTAGGTCCTCAAGATGATAGGAATGTAAAGTATCAGTGCCTTCCTTTTCAAGATCTGCAAAGGCAGCAGAATCATAGCCTAGGGTTTCAGAATAGGTACTAGATTTATTGTTGTCAGAAGAGTCTAACTCTTTGCCATGTTCACCTACACCCATTTCTGCTGCAAGATTAATAACAGAATCATTGACTTCCAGAAAATCAAGGGCACTGGTGTTAGACTCATTCGCTTTATCTGAAGTTGCCAAGTCAGCATCAGGTCATTACTCTGATCAGTAAAGATATGATGTTCCACAGCTCCTTCAGATTCTGAAGTCATAGGGTACTTGTCAGCAACTAAAGGGACAGAGTTATTGGTCAAATCAGAACTGAAGTCATCACTATCTGGATTGGAAGAGAGAGGTCCTTCAAATGCATCCTCATCATACCTATAATGCTGGCTGAAATAAAAAAGCCCATAGTTTGTAGCATCAGATTCAGTCTCAGCAAACTCATGACCAAGAGACTGCCAGTCATTCTGCAGATCAACAGAGGCAATCTCAGAAAGTTTATCTTTTCCATTTGGCAAAAAGTAATCCTGTTCAGAAAAAAGGTCCACAGCATAAGGAAAGGCTAAATCAGTAAGCAAGCTCAAGGTCCCTCCATGATCCAAGCTTCCTGTCTCTGACATGGAATTCACAGCTGCTTCATCCTGCAGAGGATCATGAGCTGAAGCTAGAGCTTGTGTGAGCCTTAAGACCCAGGCCAATAAGAAGAAAGGCAGCATTGCCTGCCCTCTCGGTAACATCGTTATTGTAAAAAAAAAACACAACCAAAAAAAACAAAACAAAAGAACTCAGTCAATATGGGTGCGTTCTACAGGGGCATGTTTTTAAATTGTGAGGCTTTAAGTGTTTTAATTGAATTTGTAATTGGCAAGCCAATTGCTGCCGTTGAATTATCAGCATTCTTAGATCATTAGTAAAGCACTGCAAGACAATATTCTGCACGAGAGAAAATCACCTGGTTTAATTTTCAAAAAATGTCAGTATGTGTATGCTGAGAAACGTGTGTAAAAGTGCCCTAAACTTAAAAGATGAAAATAGCATCGCATTAGATATAGGAATGAACTTAATGAAAGAAACAATAACAATGAAGAAACAATGGTCCCTGTAAACGGTAATAACACTTAATTTGAAAAAAAAAAGAGGTACCGGGCGTAAACAATGACAATAATATCGTTCTTATGACCTGCACATTCAAAATCATAACACGTTTATTTGAAAGAGCATGTACCAGTGTTAGACTTTATTACACTGTGTAACAATTTTTTTTTTGTTTGTTTTGGTTCCTGGGTAGTAAGTGTTATTTCCTTTGCTTATGCCTCAGAAGTATAGAAAATGGCTATTATTCCCCACAGACTTTGCTTTTGTGACCAGGACAGTGATATTTTGAAATTTACCTATTTTCCAGAACATTCCAGATAGATTCAGTGCTGAGTGAACTTGGAGTAACTTCTAGAACTTTTTAGAACTTCCCAGTAATATAAAATAGTAGTATAAATACAGGGGCCTTAAGCCCGCCAGTTCAGTTTAGTTCCAGCTGCCTAAGTGGATACATATCTGCATTTTTCTGAGATGGCATCAAGAGGCTGCAAGCATCTGGCAGACGCATTTTGCTATGTCTGCAGCCAATTTATCAAGACAAGAGCGAAAAAGTACTCTGTGGAAGCATCTGCTAAGATGTGTGAGACCTACAGGGCATATTTCGGCATGCCTGTCGTGGATCAAGACAAACCCTGGGCACCTCATTTCACCTGCGAGCACTGCATAAAAACTCTGGAAGGTAAGATGGACAATTGTTGCTCGGAATTTTATGTTATAAAATTTGTTAATTTTTAAAATTGTAAAAGTTTTTAATTTTAAAATGTTTTACAATTTTCAATGTTATTGAAAAAATATATATGAAAAATGTTGCAAGAATCTCTAACACAATAGTCATGGGTGAAATAAATTTCTTTTTGTAGGATGGTACAGAGGGGAAAAGAGAGCCATGAAGTTCGCTATCCCAAGAATTTGGCGGGAACCCACTGACCACTCAAGCAACTGCTACTTCTGCATGGTGGACCCTTCCAAACGTCGGACTAGCAAGAATGCACCTGCTATCACGTATCCGGACCTTCCTTCATCCATCGCCCCGGTGCCACACTGCCATGAGCTCCCCGTACCCACTCCTCAGGAGAGAGAGCAGCCATCTTTAGAAGAGAGCAGCAAGTCAGAGAGCGAGGAAGACGTTGTAGATCCAGATGGCAATTTCAGAGGTGGAGCTGAGGAGAGAAACCCATACTACCCCAACCAAAAAGACCTCAACGACTTGATTAGAGATCTTGGTCTCACCAAGTCCAATGCCAAGCTTTTGACGTCTAGGCTCAAGCAGTGGAACTTGTTGGATGAAAGTCTGTTCATTGACAGCTCATCCAGGAGCCTCAAAGTCGTGCTGCTCCATAATGGTAACAAGTACCCGTCTCTTCCCCTGGCTCACTCGGTGCACCTCAAAGAGGATTACAACAGCATCAAGACCTTGCTGGATGCCTTTAAGTATGATGAGTACGGCTGGGAGGTCATAGGAGACTTCAAAACATTTCTGATGGGTCTCCAAGGCGGTTTTACCAAGTTTCCCTGCTATCTTTGCCTTTGGGACAGCAGGGACACCAAGGCACACTACCACAGGCGGGACTGGCCACAGTGGACCGAGTTCTCTGTGGGGAGGAACAACGTCAAGTGGGAGCCACTGGTGGACCCTCGGAAGGTGCTGATGCCACCACTGCACATCAAATTGGGCCTTATGAAACAATTTGTCAGAGCTCTAGATAAGGAGTCGGCAGCCTTCAAGTACCTTCAAGACTTCTTCCCTAAGCTGTCTGAGGCAAAGGTCAAAGCCAGTGTCTTGGTCGGACCACAGATAAAGAAGATCCTGGAGTGCAATGAATTCCCCAAGAAGCTCACTAGTAAGGAGAAAGCGGCTTGGAACAGCTTTGTCGCAGTGGTTCGAGGCTTCCTGGGCAATCACAAGGCCGAAAACTATGTGGAGCTGGTTGAGACTCTGGTGAAGAACTACGGCACAGTGGGCTGTAGGATGTCCCTCAAAGTCCATATCCTTGATGCTCATCTTGATAAATTCAAGGAGAACATGGGAGCGTACTCGGAGGAGCAAGGCGAGCGCTTCCACCAGGATATACTGGACTTTGAACGCCGCTACCAAGGACAGTATAACGACAACATGATGGGAGACTACATTTGGAGGCTGATTCGTGAAAGTGATTTACAGTATAATCGGAAATCTTGAAAAACTACTCACTTCTAAATCTTTTGTAGTCATTTTTGTATTAGTTTAGTATAAATACATGTTAATTTGGATTCATATGTTGTTTTTTTCTGACTTTATGTATACGAAAAGACACAAATTCACCCGTTTTCTCATTGGAAATTGGTAAATTTCAAAATATCACTGTCCTGGTCACAAAATCAAAGTTTGTGTGGAATAATAGTCATTTTCTATACTTTTGAGGCATAAGCAATTAAGAAATAACACTTACTACCCAGGAATAAAAAAAAAAAAAAAAAAAAAAAAAAAAATGTGTTACACGGTGTAATTAAACAGAGCAGAAAATAAAAAGGTTGCAAGACAAACAAAACACAGGACTACTGCTGACAATTGTTTGTACACATTATGATTTAATTTGTCTGGTCATTCATGATTTAATTTGTCTGGTTGTTCATTCAAATGCACAACAATTAACATTTTTAGCAAATGTGGTATTAAAAGTTAAAGAATAAATAAATAATGCATGCTCTGGAAATTAAAAATTTCAACTTTTTGTCTGTTGTTTAGCTAATTACTGTAATAAATATTGGAATTAGAATTGTAAGCATAAAACCACCAAAATCAACACAATAGGCAAAGGAGCACAAAGCACCAACCCCATGTGAGCACAAACACCACCCCTTATAAAAGTTTCCCACAGTAAAAGCATAGTGTAATAATGTATAGTGAAAAAATGGTAAAGCACAGGTAATAAGTGTAAACAGTAGTAATGTATGTATGGCAGGGCAGGAGCCCTGCCCCTGTAAGTATTGTGTGTGGGGGAATGTAAGGTTGGCAGGGATGGGGTTAAATCTATCCCTGCCAGCAATCACAGTTGTGGCCATTCCCAAATTTGGCAATTGATGCTAACTGGGGAGTGGCCACATATAAATAAGGAAGGAGAAATATTTTGTTTGGTAGAGGTTCTGAGGGAAGAGCCAGCCTACAGCCTACAGCCTAGTGTCTTTTTCTTTGTTTTGTGTTTAATACATGTGTACTTTGTGCTTTAGACTGCAGCTTCTGTCTCTGAGTCTCATATTCCAGCAGCTAACAGCTTGGGCTGTGATGCTGTCCTTTCACAGTATGGTAAAGCATAAAGATAAACATGGCATAGTATGGTAAATGAATAGTATAACCATGGGAAAAGAATGGGAAAACTGCAACAAGATTGGTAACCTTTATAAGGGAATGTAACGCTTACCATGCCACACCCAGCTTGGCAACCCGGCATGACCATGGCCCATACTGAGAATATTCAAATGCAAATCCTACATACAAATGGATAGACACGAGAATGCCTCAATCTTGTGTGTTTGCACAAATAAAGTTAGTAATATAAACACAAGTGATGAATATGATCACTGGACTTCAACCAGTGAGCTTTTATGAGATTTTAGTAAATTTCTTACCTGGACAATTTATCAAAAAATCTTTGCATGTCATAAAGTAGTGCTGTATGGTTTGTTAAAATCGCAGAATCAATTTAGTAAAAAATGTGTTTGACCAGAAGAGAACTATTTACTACCATTGGAGGATGAGGCCCTGTGAACTCTGTTGAAATGAAGATCCTAGTGGCATATACAGAAGAGTAGGTTGTAGTGTTTGCTTTTTTTTTCCTCTGGAATTGAACTGCTGACTCTCAGCATTAAAGGCAGACATGCTACAGTTTTGCTAAAGAGGAATCTACCCTAGTGGTTTGTAGTCAGTGTTTTATGCACACATACGATGTGCCTATTTGCCCAGTAGGGGTCATTCATTACAAATTGATAACTGAGTGGTAAATATTCCTGGTGTGCAGATTTTACTTTATTTGCAGGTTGTTTTGTTTCTTTCTGTTTGATTAATTAAAGAAGTTTTTTTTCAGTGTTCTCAAAACTGCTCTAAACGTTATTCAATTTATCAAGACGGTCATTTTGCTAAATTGTGACGTAATGCTGTATGACTAGAGCCCAGTACGTGTGGCTCTATGAAAGGTATGGAACTTGGACATACTTACCAACAAGTGACTGCTTCTTGGTGCTAATGTGAGGGGGTTATTTGTAGCACAGGTGTAATACAACACTTAAAAGTAAACAAAACAGTAATCACAATATTATACTCACTAAAAATGAACATTAATACAATGCAAACTTTGAAAAGGTAAGTTACTTATGTATATCTTACAGCTCTATCTGGTACCCACTACGGATGGGTGTGTCCAGAAGCAATAGCAGACTATAGTTTCGGATAGAGCCCTTTCCTCCAATCAGCTTCATTTGCTTCGTTGCTAGGGGGTGGGACCTGACTCCATCAGGCTTGGTGGAAAAAAGCAAGCAGTGTGTCAAAAAGAACGATGTGATGATCGATCATTCAGCAAGTGCAAAGACACCGAATTAAAACAGATTGAAAGAAATCAATTGAAGACGAGATGGATGCATAAAACAACGCAGGGAAAACAAACGGTAAAATCCACACTTTATTTTGGTGAGGGGGGCTGGCGGGGCGGATTTCGCCTGTTTTATATTAATGATATTGTGTTATCAGTCAGTAAAATGCTGCTCCATAAAATATTCACAAAGAAATGAACAAAAACCACTAATGCCCACTTTGAACAGTAAAGACGATTTAAATGCATTTGGGTCGGTGTATTTCACGGACTTGTGTTTTTTTTGTGACAGAATTAGAAGAAAATACCTTGCACACCATTACTAGCAGTGCTTTAGTTCCTGGTACTGCATTCAACGAAACAAAAACGACGAGTGATAATGCTTCATATAACTATGTCGGCGGGCCACAGCTTACTCATTCAATGAAAAACATAACAGTAATGTTAGCTTTATATTTCAATATATTGTGCAAAAATGAACAGAAAATCGTAAAAGTGTGAGGTCATTTTTGCCTGTGGCTCTATTGTGCGCAGGGAACCCAGTGGCACAAAACAGTCTTGCAGTGGAGGAGACACACACACACACACACACACACAGACAGACAGACAGACAGACAGACAGACAGCAGCAGTACCACAGACTGCTGGAATGTGAGACGGCCTGGGTTTGACTGAGTTTATCTGACGCTCTGCCGGACCCAAACTGACTCAAATAGACTCATTTATACAAGAGTTCTCCCGATCACTTTTTTGAGGGCTATGACTTATCTTCATCGTGAATTTGTTATCCTTGAAAACTATAAGTATACTTTTTCATGATGAAAACTAGTACACAAAATCATAGTACTGTATATATATATATATATATATATATATATAATATATATATATAATATATATATATATATATATATTATTGTATACTGTATTTATTGTTCTGCGTCTTCAACAGTTTAAATGAGTCCAGATAAAAATGAAATAAGAACCCTTATCATTCAGTAGTCACAATCAGTACTTCAGGTATGGCTTATTCTTATTATACACAACACAAACTAATTGACCACCACTTATGTGCCCATGGGAGGAATGGGTGTATAACAAAAAAAGTCACTTGTTTTGCATAAAAGAAAAAAAGACAACACCCCCATATTTACAGCTTTGACTTGAAAATGAAAGCTGTCTTTAGAGGTAATGATTCTTCAGTATACTTTGTCGAATTGTGTGAAATAATTGAGTCCCGCAAAACAGATAGGTGAACTGTTTGTGTACACTGTAAAACTTTCTACAATTTGGTACTGACTTGATTTGACAAAGTTGCAAGGTGTATAATTATTTTGAAGATATATGTGACAACTCCTCAGTGATTACCAGCTAATTCCTATAGGGGGGGGGGGGGGGGGGGGGCAAGTCCAACAGCCAGTTGGGCTTTGGGTGAGCAGTAGTTTGTGAAGTCTTGGATACGAAAGTACCAGTCTTGCCTATTGTGACTTTCTACAGGGAGATTCAGTTTACACAGAGATTCCATTTGTATAAATAACAATGTCATGCGAATGCCAGCTTTTTAACAAAAAAGTGTGTTATACTGCACATACACTACACTATGAAAGGAAGCCACAAGACTATCCAAAGGTGACAATGCAGGAGTCGATTGTACTAAGTAGATCTCTTAAATGTTAGATGTGGAATTTTAACCTTCATTTGGACTTCATCAGTACTCAAATCTGTATTTTAAGTATTTCTAAGTATTTTATTGTTTTTAATAATACAAACTTGTTAGAGTACCCCTTACAAAAAGTTGGTAAAACCATTGCAAAATGTAATAAAGCAGAATGAAAGCATGTTAAAGCAAGTAAGCATTGTACATGGTATATGATATTGAAAAAAAAAAAAAAAAAAAAAAAAAAAAAAAACAGGGTAAACTATAGCAAACGCATATATAACCAAGGGAAAAGCATGGGGAAACTGCAAAATTCAGTGCAAATTTACTGTGGTAAACTTTTATAAGGGGAGGTAAATATAACGTTGATAAACTTTCCTGATAAGCAGTACTATACAGAGTGATCATTTCAGTGTCGTTTCAAGAAGCATCAGCTTGTCTCTCTTGTGTCATCAGCAATTTATGAGGGTCAGACTTAAATATTTTATGATATGGAGCTACAGTATATCTGGTAACATATGAGTGTTTTCAGCTGCAGAGTAAAAGGTTTTTGCAATGGGTATAGCTGGTTTGATGGGGGGGTTTTGTTCATTTTTTTCCAGAAAGTTACAATTTTACAACATAGTAAGAGATCCTTCAGATCAATAAAGCTCTTCAGCTTGCAGGTTGCGGGAATGTGGAAATGGTGCATAGTAATTTGCTTTAGTTTGTCTCAGTATGCCACATTTATGTAAATATCACCGCTTGCTATTAACAGAAAGAATCAGCATGGTAATATTGTAGGCTTCCCTTCCATCTCCTGTAATTCATTTTTCTTTGGCAAAGACGTTCGTCCCTGATATGGTGACAAGCCCCTTAAAAGTATTACCAGCCGTATACAGCATGGTATTATTCACTTAAAGCACATTTTAGTTACACTTAATTGTCTTTAAAATAAAAAGTACTTTGACATTTTGGCCATCATACAGTAATTCATACAGCTGTTTGGTGAGTTAGGCAGTGTTATTACTGTTTGTTTAAAATATATTATAACATGCTCCGATATATAAACAAATACTATAGTAGTTATCAAGAGAATATTTTAACTATAAGTTCTATGAATTTCATAGCTGATCTGATGACATGTAGATACCTCACTGCAATACATGGTTTCCAGGTTGTCATTAATGTTTTTTTTTTTTTTTAAACTGAGAAGTCAGTATTTTCAGAAAACAAGTTTAATGTAAAGCATCATTTTGGCTATGTAGCCTACAGTACATGCTGGCCAGCTGATCACAGGCTGTAGCTCCATAGTAACAACGAATTGTGCCACTTAATTGGAAGTATAACTCTTCTGAAAAGTGCGTTACAGTACAGATGAGCTGTGTGCTTGGCTAATTTTAGGAAACAAAGAAACTGCAAATACTGCACCTTTAGAGCCCTGATATTTCAAGCTCAATACTCTGGTAAAGGTATCTTCTTGGCAGTCTCAATACACATTATCAGCTAGAGACGTGGCCTATGTAATGTAGGTGCTTATTTCATTTCTGTTAGGCACTAAAGAAATACAAAGCAGATATACAGTAAAGTGTTGTACTGTTAAACAGTATGTGTCAGTGTTTCTTTGACTTTTGGTACCACTTTGTATTGAGAGAAATGTGCTGTTTCAGTACAGCACTGTAGGGAACTTATGGCTTATTATTATCAACTGACTTTGGCCCTCGACTGTCAGAGAAACAGCATTAATGATATGGGTGTGATTTATGTGTTGTTAACAAGCCATGTCACTTTATCTCGAAATCTGTGTTTTCGTTAATTTTATTCCACAATGTTTCAGGTCACTTTGATTTAGAAATTACTCTAATTTACTGTCGTCTATATGATTACATATAGTTTGGATGTTTTACACATAAATCATTAGCCTAAACAAGGGTTGGTGCATATACCTGTTTTTTTTTATTTTATTTGAATCAAATCAAACAAAGTAGACATTTTGTTTGTTACAGTAATGGAAACATACAGAACGGATGGAACCTGTTTTGAAGCAAAGGAAATAGTTTTATATTGTTAACATTTTAAAATTCCTTTGATTTCACACTAGCTTCAAAACAGTACTAGTGATCTTCTGTATATATCACAGTTTATTATGGATTCTTGTGTTTCTTATAGAACCGTACTGAAAATGTTTTTGATGCTGCAAAGGATCATTGTCTTGAAGAAAAGATATGCAGCTGAATCCAGCTATTTGTGTCCTGATTAAGGTCGCATCCCTGTCTGACTGAACAGGTGGCTCAGCGGGAAAGTTGCAGTGTACAGTCTGCATGGTAACTCAGCTGTTCAGCAGCTGGTCATTTTGTAAACTGGTCAAAATGAACATATGTCTACAGTGAACCGTAAAGAGTGGTTTTTAACACTGGTTTGCACGATAATATAGTAACAATGTAAAATTATTTTACGAGTGGTGAGTTAGAATAATCGGATGTGCAAGTACTATGCTTGAAATAAAGTCCTTATTTAAATGAATAGTTTTATTTTGTTCTTATTTTATTTTCCCTCAGGTTCAGGTCTTACTGCACTATGGTCATGCTTTTGAGAATCAGCTTTTATACACTGAAAACCACACGTTTTATACAAATATTCAATTATGTTTTTCTGTGGAATTATTTAAAATCTTCATTTCTTGAAGAATTAGGCTACTAACCGAAAAAAAGGCTGTTTTCATAAAATTATGCTTTAGCAAAGATTTTATGCAAAATGTGTAAACATAACAACAAATTCTATAGAAACGCTATACAAATTCTATTTTTTTATTCCACAAAACAGGAAAACAAACTATTTAAATCATACAAGAACACATGGATAGCAAGAGAGCCTATTACACTTTATTATTATTATTATTATTATTATTATTATTATTATTATTATTATTATTATTATTATTATTATTATTATTATTTGCTTCCTCTTGAGATTTAGTCTTTCTGTAGTATCAGTAGGTCAGGAGTCAAGAATGTAGTTGTTTATAATGTTTTCTTCTGCAGCATGCAGAATGGTTAAATATTGATGCAGGCTCTACTGTGTGGTAGATTATCGCAATTGGAGTTGTCCGTCCCAAGCCATAGGCAAGGGTGCTAACAAAAGTCAAGGTCATCTACCACACGGTAGAGCCCGCATCGAGAGGGTATTAGAAAACTTTAAAAGACACCTTGAACTTTTACCGGGTAACCTTCTGCTGAGGAAAATAGGCCCTAACATAATTAGAATATAAAAACGACATACACGTAGAGAAAACATTATTATTATTATTATTATTATTATTATTATTATTATTATTATATTATTGTTTGGCTAACATTTATTTATTGGGGTCTTACTTTCTCAGTATAATTTATCTTGACATGTACAATTGTTGAATAGTCTGTGTAGTAATGTGTCAGACTTAAAACTTGTTGTTGGAGGCGGGGCATCATTCAGGTTGGCAGGGAGTGGATTGGCTGGTGCGGAAAGAACTGAAACAGGGTTGGCAGTTTGACTGGCTGGTTTTGATGGAGGGTGTTGTTTGGATCTAGCTGATGACAGAATTGTGGACCAGTCATGTTTTTCCTGTTGATTTGCTGTCCAGTATGCAAATTGAGCCTTCATTACGGTGTCCTATCACAGACATGATTTTGCTTGTCTAGACCAGCGTCAGAAAGTATGTTTAAGTAGATTTTTGCGTTATCAGATTAATTGTAGATTAGAATGTTAAGGGAAAAAGCCGACATTTATGGGCGGATTCATTTAAAATGTAATTCACAGTTAAGCACTTCAACGTTCCAGCGGGCATCTATGCAAAATAGAAGCCCGCTAGATCTGGAAGCTGATTGGCTGTTTGCACTCAATCGTTTTCTAATTATGAATGTAACACTATAAATGATCTTTCCTAATATTAAAAACGTATCAGTTATTTAGCAACCCTAGTTCTCCATTGCAAATCAAGTGAATGAACTTCACCATGGCAACAGCTGTGTGAATTCTTCCTGAAATACTGTAGCAGTGGTCCTAAACCAGGGGTGTCCAATCACAGTCCGGAAGGGTCGTACCACTGCAGGTACAATTCTGTAATGAAGTACTTCAGGGTCTGGTTGGAGTTTTAATTGGCTAAATTAAACAATTTAGAGCACGTTTGGAACGAAGACCAGGAGTGGAAGGGCCAACTTTGGCCACACTTGTCCTAAACAATGCTATGCTCAATTTCCTGTGGGTCTCATGACCCATTAGATTCCTTGAATGTCTGCCAGAAACTCTACAGTATTATATTTTTATCATAGAAATGTCTTTAATAACCTTTACATTCTGGTGTTCTAAACAGGAGTTCACAGACACAGATCTAGTTGGTTAAACAGTGATACAATAGAAGAATCCCAGCACTTGAAAACTCACTCTAGCCTAGGTTTCAGGCATTCAATTAGGTTATATTATTTAAATTAGGTACTAATTAAATTAAATACGTTGTGTTAATTACTCAATGCAAAAATGCGATTTAATCAATAACAATCTAATAGTGTGATTTAGTATATAAACTGCTGTGATCAAACTAACTAAAATCACAAATATTGTATCTGGGATTTACTTACCTTATCCTTTTGATATAAAATCAATTTGATATTACTTTGCTTGTTTCATTAGAAATGTGTCATCTCTGCAGTGAATTGTGGGTGTGCCATGTGACTATAAAGTCGATCTTATTAAAAGGTAGCACCAAACAAACTTTGTGGGACTTTTTAAAGAGTTAAGAGTTTAAATGTGTTATGTGAAAAATCAATCATGGTGGTCTTTTTTCACTGACTTTTTGTAATTTCTGTACTGTTAAAAACATTTGTTTGGGGGGCATTTTTTTTTTTTGTTCTCCCCAAGCAAAACTTCAAAAGAGCAGTGAAAGGGTAAATATGTTACTTCCATGACCATATTGTTTTTTTTAGATTACACCAGAAGTTATATATTTTAATTCAAAGAACAGCTGCTTTGGTGTTGTAAAATTCTTATTGATTCGCCCTTTCCTGAGGAAGTTCATTTAAATGTAGTATTCAGGTTTGTTTTTAAATAGTAGAACTACTTTTCCCACATACAATCCCAGTAACATTTTCTGTTTACTTGAAAGTTTCCTTTTTGGATGTAAGAATTAACTCAAATACAACCATTATAAATCACATTGTCTAAAAAAAGAAAAAAAAAAAACCTGTGTAGATAAAGCTAGCATTAGCAAACAAAAAATCCTGTTGTTATGATATTTATTTCTATCTTCAAACTAAATTGTTTTAGGAATGTAAGGAAACAATGTAAAAGCAAAGGCTTCTGAAGCTGCTGTATTGTTTACTTGAAGGACACAGAGCATACTAGTGTATAATGTTTTCAGGAAAAAGCCTATAGGTCACACTGGTGTATAAGTCGATCCCCCGTTTTTAGGACCCCCAAAAATACCTAGAAAATAGACTTATACAAAGGTTTTTACAGTAGGTGGCTGAGGCGTTCACAGGGTCAGATAGAAAAGTCACTGCAAGCAAAGAGAATATTGTAAATATTCTATTGCAAAAAAACATGCAGGACATCCCCTGCCATGGATGTACGTTCTAAATAATCATGTCAGTATGAGGGAATACTGTAGATATATCAACTGTGTACAAAAGAATACAGCTCTGGCCAAAGGTTTAGCATCACCGTTTAGAATGAACTCATTTTGCATCATAAAGTAGAATGAATGTTGTTTTGCTTCCTAAGGGTAGGATGGCAAGGTCCCACGTTTGGAGCAGAACAGTCTTTAGTACTGTAATTGTCTATATTGATTCTATTTTATAGTGGCTACAAGTACTAGGAGCTTGACTAAAAGTGCCTTTGATAGATAACATTTTTAATTACTGATCTGCTCATATCAGATTGTATTTCCTGAGATCTGTGCAGCTGCAGGCGTTTACCAAGGGCTCATGCGTGATAGCCTAAAAGGGGACGGAGAATCTTAAATATTTTTCCTTTTCTTGTTTTTTTGTGTGAGAAACTGGAAGGACCATGAGAGACGCAGAAAAAGTGTTTTAAAACTATTTGTGAGTGTTTTGTTTGTTTGTTCGTGTCTGTTTAGTAACTGTCTGTGTTTTTGTATCACTAGACGACTAAGCATTTATCCGGAGCTGTCGCCTAGGGCCAGCACAAAACCGGATCAACACTGCACTTCAATCACTGTTTAAAATTGTTATCTCCCCCCATGAGCATTACAGCACGCACGCGGACTGGTGACCGTGTATTGTGTTATTGTGGGGAGGATAATGTATGTTATTATTTAGTTTGCAAAACCATTTATAGCATTTCCCTCCTTGCTTTACACATTGGTGTGTACTGCAGGAGGTTTATTGTTTGGTCGCCAGACCGGGAATTACAAAATAAAGCACCCTTTTCTAAACTGGATTATAAAATTGTCTCCTGTGATTATTCCTGCACTGCATCACCCCTGCACCTGTTCACTGTCAGCAGCCACTTTGCCATGTAGCATAACTGTTGGCTGAGACTTTTCCAAATAACTGCATTTCATGCTGAGTGACCTCAGCTGTAAGGACTCCCAGCCCCTCCTTTCCGTACGCCAAGAGGACTTTGCTGCCCTTCCTCTAACCTATTTTTTTTTGTTTTCATACAGCGCCTACTGCTCTCTGTATGCCCAACTCACCTCACCTCTGAGCTGTAAGTGCAGCCGCTAAATACCCGGATGCACAGGCGGCCCTCATTGCGACCCTCATTATCATGATTGCAGATCATTATTTGTGTGTGTTGAGTAATTTGCATTGCTGTTAAGCTTAAATAGAGCACAGTGCAAAATAATCACCTGTCCATAACAATTTGGATTTTGCAGCCGCAGTTGTTTGCACTGCCTTTCCTTACGCCAGCCTCTTAATGTATTAAAATGGTTCTATATGCTATGGCATTAGCATTAGTGTGTCAGGGTTTGAAAATAGATTTAATTTGCATGAATGGTTTTCAATTGCATTTCTTTTCCTGTGTCATGTCTGGGCCACTGCTGTTGTACAAGGTCATTACAAATGCAGTAGACAGGGCACTTCCTTATAATTATGCATTAGCATTGATTTCATGCTAGATCTGTCACTGTATATTCCTTCCATATAATTCAACGTTAAGGGTTTAATGGGGGGCATCTTTCTCAAAGAACCATTCTGGATCCTGTAATACCTTAGCAACTGTTGCTAGGAGTTCATCCTGTATTTATCCCTGCCAGTGTATGTAATCCAAAAGGTACAGGATGTGCAGTGTCTTAATGTTCATAATATGCTGTTCATTAGAAACAAGAAAAAACAAAGCAAGGACAAACATCAGACACACGAGTTTGTATCGTTTTTGCTTTATTTAAATGTCATCTTCTTTTATGACTTCAGTTTGGTTATTACTTACACCCGTAACCAGGGCTCATTGTAATTCAAGTTCTATGTACCGTACTGAATGTACAGTATGTGAACGCAATGTGTTTATATTTGAGTTTCCATAGGTTCGTTTCCTCATTAGGAACACTAGAGGGAGCAAATGTGCTGTGAACGCTACTGCAACAGATAGCTTTTTTTTTTTCTGAACCCTATACAAATGTGATTTTATGTAGAGGTTTTCCATTATGTAACACAGTTATATAAAGTGCAGAAATTATAGTTGTACACTCCCAGTGATGATCTCAGTGGTCAGAAAAGGATACTGGAGCTGGAATCGGTATTATGCATGTATTGATGTAAGCCAAAACAAGACTTGTGAGTGAATTTGAACACAGGATTCAGGTTCTAAATGAAATATTCTGAGAAAAACGAGATGCTGTAGACGTATACCTTTAAACTACTGCAGCACATTATAGTATGAAGCATGAAATACAATTCAGATTGTATTATCTACAGTATGTGTCAAAGCACCTGTGCCTAAGACTGTGCGGTGCCAGCTGAAAGCACTGTGGCTGGGTTCCCCTTTGACTGTTTACATCTGCCATCCGCCTCAGGGGCAGTGCAAGTGGAATAATACAGAACGGCTCTGATGGGCTGTTGCTTTAAAGAGCTCCTGGAGACAAATTGAATCAAGTAGAAGGTAGGTGGATTCTTTATCTAGGTCCTTGACAAAAGCATGCATTCAGGATGGCTCAGGCCTAACCTTATACTCATCCCTAAACACAATGTATATTTTAGTTTGAGTGTGACATATAAGGGAATGTATTCAGGCAACTAATGTGTCAATCGCTGTTTTTGTATTCAATTAACACATCACTTTTGATGCAACAGTCCAGTACCTTGCAATAAAGTATTGCATAATTAAATGCAACTGGTGTGACCATAATAGATTTATAATCACCCAATATTCAAATAATGTAAATTCAAAAGATTTGAATGTGCAATTTGTTCACAAGTGCAGTGGTTCACAAAATGTGAATAGTCTGCAATGTATGCACAAGTACTCAGTGTTAAGTCCAGCTACTGCATGACGTTTTTATTTTGAATGAACTTTTGTTTTTTAACAGGAAATTATAACAGATAAATAAACATCAGATTTTTTTTTTGTCGACTAACAGTGAACTGGCTTTGTCCTTGATTACATAACAGCGATTTAAAAAAAAGAAATACTGAAGAGGATAATGGAAAAACAAGTGATATATTTAAATACGCATCTGTCACCTGATTGTTTTCTGTCTGGGTAGTGTGTACTGTTTTCTACTGTAGTGTGTATGCTGTATATCTGTATGGGAGAAACCATGACAAATGTAGATACTACCTAGTATTTCATCTCTTACCTGCTTAGTAACCAACTGATGTCCTCTGCCATTCATGATAGCTGTTTCTGCTCAGATCATTAGTTGCCAGGCTAATTATCTACAGTGATGTCATTTTTCAGCCACTGAAAAAGCTGCATTTCTGAAATGAGGTGGTTTTAAAAATAACTATATGGGTGTGCAACTGCAGTTGTGGCAACTGTGAGTTAAATGGAAGAGCTCTGCCATTTCAGAGGAGAAAGAAATGATAGCTGCACACCCCTAGTGGTCCTATTTCAGAAGTCCATCTTTTTCAGTGGTTGAAAATGGACATTAAGAATAAATTGGTAGTTCAGTAAACATTTTAAACATTCCTAATACAATGTATAGTACTTAAAGTAATGGTTAACCCATTTATTAAAAGTAATTTGTTTGCTCTTTTTTTTTTGTTCTCTGCAGTTTTCAGTTTGCAGCTATTTAAAAAAAAGCCATGACAGGTCTGGCATTTTACTTATCAAACCACATGCCCCAAAATGACATTTTTAGTAATATGCACTTAGTTACATATTTAATTAATGCATACAATTTCCCCATAAATCAGATGTTTCCCCACAAAACATGATGTCAGTTTTCAGTAATAAAGACAGTTCCTGGAAATCTGTAAAAGACAAAGTTCAGCAGAACAGAACCACTTTCCCTGCAGTGACACTGCTAGATTCTTAGATCTCAACTACATTTTTTTGTAGAAAATGCCAACATAGTTGAGTTGTAGGAGGCATTGTTTTCAAAGTTTCTATTCCAGGTAAAGTAAAGGTTCAAACTAAAAAACAAAGGTTAAGGCTGGCTCATATCTCAATTGCTTGACTGTCGGGTGTGTTTCTAGTTTCTCTAGTCATGTGACTGTCTCGCAATCCAGGGGACAGTTTTCTCAATGCCAGCAGTTTTATGAAACTAGATTCTGTCGTCATTCCATCAGAATCTATATACCCCCAATCCATTAACTGTGTAGGTGTTTGAACTGACATTAGATACATATCACAGCTAATAGCCTGAAGTCATCAGTTCATACAAAACTCCAAATGGTGTAATAGTAAAAGGAATGTACATTCTTATACCCCAGCTCGTGGTGTGCTCAGAATTGCAGGTATAACCTTACAGTTAGAAGGATCATGTTTTAATGTTCTGTAGGGGAACTGCGTATAACCACGGGCTGGTCTTGTCATTACATTTGCTGCAATATGCGAATATTTGTCTGACACTGAATCAAGCCAGCATTACAATTGCACCTGCACCCTTTCGTGATGTTATGTGGAAGGGCATGTTGGCAAACTCACCTCAGTGTTCTTCCCTCATTTGCTTTGTAAAGCACCTCGTTTCAATAGAAACCTTGACTTAAACTGTATACAGAAGTTGTGCTGAGGCAGGTCAGATGGACTCCATCTGGATAATGTGTCTGTTTAGTTTACAATGAAGACCGTCATGGTTGTTTACTCCCCTCTGGATGACTGGTCGGCTTATTGGCTTGGTGGTGGGATATAAGGCCTTTTTTTTTATGTCCTGGGCTGAAGTTATTTCTTTGAGTAACACCTTAAATCTGACTCATGGTCTGGGGCTTATAGATTTGGGTGTAAACACAGTAATACCTTTATAAAGTAGAAAGGTTAAGTATTTAGTATCTTGACTTAAGGCCCTGGAACGTGTTCAATAGGTCAGATAATTAAATTTTTTGGTCAAACTTCAAAATTACTGGCTGCTTGTGACACATTATTGACAGTGTATGATTTAGTGTTAGTATCGTGGATGTATCCGGGTGTCATATCAATATTTTCAGAACTCTTTATCAGTTATTGAAGTATTTAAAATATTGACGCGTAGTACATAAATAAAAAATTTAAAAAAGCTGATTTTCATTCGGCACCAGTAATGACATCATCTTTATCAGTAGGCTACCATGCTGCTGTTCCCTGCTCAGAAAACATAATTCTTCCCTGCATTTCTGCCCATAACTACTCACCAGGGGCTCAGCATTTTTAAAGTGACATGCAAAAATCATTTTTTAAAGATAATAGAAATCAGAAACAACCCCAAATTAATTTGGTAATGTAACAGGATAGCTGAGTAGTGATGACGAAGTTCGCAGACCAGACAGCTGACAGAGACACCCAGGTAGGTACTACGGGTGAAAAGCGCTTGTGCGCCGTTTTTATTAAAAAATAAATAAAATGGTTGTACACAGAAACACTGCTCACAGGGCAAAATAAAAGGTTTAAACAAAAACAAATCACAAACTGACACCAAAAACTACAGTACTGCTTCCCAGCAAGAGTAGCAATTGTTTTCTTTTTACTTTTGTTGTAGATTCTCGCTCGCTCACATTCCTCCTTCCAAACACCCACCCACCCAGCAAAAGCACCCAATAAATGATTCAGTTTCTGAGACATTCTACATGAGTTTTGGTTTGCATGGCCGACAGTCAGTAATCACAGACTGCCAATCTTGCATTCGTACAAAATGTCTGGCAGAGACAGCTGCTAACACCGCCTTTGCCAGACCACATTCAAACCAATAATAACAAAGAAAAACATTGTATATATTAAAAATCATACAACAACACTGTGGCAGGCTGGCGAGTGGATAGAGGCCCAGAGACAGACTGCAGTTCAAAAAAATAACTATTTTATTATAAATAAACAAAAATAAAGTGCACAAGGGCAAAATAACAGATACTCAAACACAAATAAAGCAAAAACAAAACTCACAAAAATAAAGTTTCCAGGCTGGGCAATGCCTTCACTGGATTTAGAAAATTCAAAAACCACAAACCAACCACCAACCTGCTTCCTCAGCTCCCTCTCCCCAAATGAGAAGCAGAGGCCTCCTTTTATATCAGGTGGCTGGGCGCTGATTGATCGTTAATCAACCTAATCAACTAATCAACCCCAGCCACCTGAACATAATAAACCCAGGCAGGTAGGGGAAGTTAACCCCATCCCTGCCAATTTCTAAAGAGCAGAGCTTTGCTCTGCCACAAACACACAAAGCAATACATGAAATCACGTGTTCTTAAACCCCAAAACAGTACAGTATTTACAATACAATACCTGTGCTGAATAAACACACTACATGTATTTACATTCAAGACTTTGCCCTGCCCCCTAACTATTTGGCAACATTGTCTTTTCAAAGAAGATCATTATGAATATTTTAAATCCCGGTTAAGAGATCTTTGCTTTTTACACTAATAATTACAGTATGATTATAGATGCTGTTATACAAATAAAATAATTTAGATTTTTTTTCAAGCATTAACAGTTTTAAGCAAAATCAAAACAGGCACCCTGACAATATGTTAATATGTCAAGTAAGAATACAGGTTGAAAAGACAGTTCAAGCGACTTAAGCTGTAATAATAATAATAATAATAATAATAATAATAATAATAATAATGAAGATGGTGATTATGTAGTGCTTAACAACAACAACATAATAATAATAATAATAATAATAATAATAATAATAATAATAATAATAATAATAATAATTTTGCACTTTAAAATACTTTATAAAGTTAATAAACAAAAAGGATCAAATAATTAATTTGTAAACAAACACAGTTTAAGATTGCAGTAAGTTGTATATATAAATGTATAACAATAAAATAATTTTGTTGAAAATATCAGGATGTACCGGCCTTCAAATCAGACTACTACTACTGCTGGTAACACGAAAAAAATTAAAAAGTACAACTGTACAGTTACTACTAATAGTAGTGATAAGAATAAAACTGTTGGAGATAGAGTGATGTTCAATAACTATGATCTATAGAATTTTACAAGTCCAACCTTTATTTTACAATGGAGTTGCCAGCGGTCAGTGTGGTAATCAAATAAGACCTGTTATGTAATGGGACAGCCCATCTCTAGTATGTCCAATAGGAATGCAGGGGTGGGGTCATGTATTTAGTTCCAGTCTTGGATTGTTTCCAAGTCGTATCTGGTGTGGATTGACATTCGGTGACTTTGCTCGCGTAGCTCTGTCCAGTGTGGATGCAGCTTTAGAATGCAATAGGGTCATTTGATTATTTTAAATGACATTTTGGGAATGACATAATAGGTGGAAGTAGTTGTAGAGAATGTTCTTAAAGTTGTCAAAGATACTGTACAGAAAGTTATCTGATTTTTTGCTTGTTGTAAAATTTGCAAACAAAAAATCCATACAGTATGGTAGTAGATTTACTATTTTTAGCCTACAAAATGGAATTGGAACTACATGGACAGACCCTATTTCAATGGTTGCTGCCAACATATTGTCTGTTGTGTAAAGGTTTTATATAAAAAGGGACTTTTTTATAATCATTAAGGAAGTAAGAGAACAAAGCGACTTTCTGTAAATGTGTATTTTTGTGATCAGTTGAGCAACAGGGTGGAACAGATAATCCCTGTGTTGAAATGTGTTAATAGGTGCGAGGAATGAAAATTGGTTTCTTTGAATGTAATAGATTTATAAGTAAATAGAGGTAAGGCAAGGTAGGCAGCAGAAAACAAGGATTTTAGAGAAAGAGACATATTAAATACTAATATTAATAGTTTGAGGTGTAAATGGCCAATAAACATGTTGTATGTAATGCAGTAGTCTCTGGCTAAGAGAACACGCCTCGGGAATCAAGCAAAGTGTTTTTTAAGACAGAGCTGACCACCGGACACAATATGCTAAGGCTGATCACAATATGGATCAATAAATACAAATGTATTTATTACTTATGTCATGACACACGTGCATCAATTGTATGAAACTAACAGAATAAGAGAAAAGCAAGAGGCAGGCATATGTAAATAAACTATAATAATAAACTAACAAACTAATGTTAAAAAAAATGCTGCAGCAGCTCTAGATTACTCTGGCAGTAATGAGTCAGTTTTGAAAAGCCAATAAACCATTTCAGTTTTATGATGAGTTATCAGGTTACAAAACAGTACTGTGTCGCTGTCGGTGCCAAAAAAAAAGTGTTCTTTTAAGCGAAGTTCCTGTTCCTTTAGCCAGAACATTTACAATGGAAAAATTCTGTTTCATCACAAGGTTGTTCCCTAAGCCAGAGTGTTCTCTTAGGAGGTGTTCCTATACACGGAGACGACTACAGTAGTTAAAAACAAGGATATCTGTATATGTAGCCCCTTTTCAAGGAAAAGTACATATTTGTTTCTGATACAAGCTTTGTATAAACTCTGAATCCGTGGCCCATTTCAAACAACAAATAACAATGTCAACATGCAAGAATAACAACACACTTGCTGTTTTTTTTTTTTTAAGAACAATGGCAAATGCCAGCTGATGCAGTACAGTATGTTCCTTTGATGGCAATCAGTGACACACTTTAGAACATCAATACATTTCCATTGTTGTCTTTTGTAGCTAAGTCTGTGTGTTAGGGTCTGTAGTATAAGGGTATGTTTAATGCGCTGTCATTTGTGTAACCCATACATTAATCAGCTTTTTAATTTTTAATTTTTTTTTTTTTATTTTGTTTGCCACTGTAAAAAAAAAAAATTCCCTTGAGCAACATGTTGTGAATATCAAGATTCCTCATTCATGGCTCACTCTCCAGAACTGCAGGTGAAAATTACAGGTTTGATTTGAGGAGGGCTTTGAAAATAAGACAGTCTTCAAGTGCTGTTTAGAATAGTGGCAAAAGGTACCATAGACAAGAAAAATAAAACTGTACATGCTATGACAAGACACCTAGAGGTTGTGATGAACCTACAGTGGCATTTATACAGCGCCCTGACTGTAAATTCAGTAGTAGATCCAATAGCATGAAAGCGTGGATGGTCTTTGGAGACAGCTGTCTTCATGCAATCCCTGCTTCAATACTCTCAGTACCTTAGTGGTAATGTATGTCCAGCCAGGGCGTTGCAGTATATAGGAACCTCTTCACATTTTCTTATTTTATTACTGTACTGTAAGTTTGCAGAGAAAGAAACAGTTACAGTAGTAAACATAAAATAAACAATTACAATAAATACTTAAGAGCTGATAGACAATTACAACACTGTTCCTGCCAACTTATTCTAAGCATATCTGTACACAGTGGAACAATGCTTGGGGAAATGCATTGCACGTATGTTTCAAGCTTGAAGGTTTTATGTTAAGTGTAAAAAGTGAGCTGCCTTTTTTTTCTTGCTATTTTAAGCTCTACCAAGCAGCAGAAAAACAATTCAGAAAACAAAAACTATACTAAGGTGGGGCTAGTGGTGAACATACAGGTCTGGTTTCTTTTCTGACCTTATTAATATTTTCTGCTTTCAAAATGAAAAGTTAACACTTGAAAAGGCTTTATACAGCTATCAACAGCTTGAGATAAAGTGGATGTTTTAAACCAAGTGTTGTCAAGTTTTAGAAGGTAAGACCTTAAAAGTTAAATTGAAAATCGTCAACCCCGTGAGATAGGCATTGCTATTATCTTGTAATGATAAAACACTTGGAGCATTCGGCTAGTAAGATACCATTGTGTAAACTGATCTAATTCAGTGTCAACCCACAGTGAATACAATGGGAAAATAGCGAACTAGCACCATGACATTCATCTGATGTGGTTAAATTGCAGTTCAATTACAGTTACAGACTAACTAATGCATGTATTTGCATGTATTTTATTTCAATGTATAATACTTTATCGAGATAGGCACACTTGCAGTCAGGGCTGGCCTTAAGACAAGGCGAGCGAGCCAGACTGCCCTGAGATTTAATGTGCCATGAGATTAATTAATGTGTTTGTTACGTAAAATTGCATTCTGGCACCAGTAGACGTGTTTAATTTTTAATTTTTTTTATTTTTTATTATTCCTTAGCAGCCCTAGGTGACGATAGTTTCTCACTGGATTTGGCCTACTCACATGACCCACTCACACCCATCCACATACACAGGAGAGAAGCTTCGTGTCGTGTGGGGAAGTGATAAGCTAACATGTTGTAGCGCATTTTTACACAGTTATCAATTAAATCTTTGTTCAGCAAGTCAAAGATGTTATATGGCAGTTAACAGATAAAAATACACTGTAAAATAATGTTTTGTGTTTGCAAACCTCTTCATTTACCATGAAAGTTAAGCTTTGCTAGTTTATAAATGCATTTTGTTGATTAAAAAATAGTTATGCTTTGGTTAGATGCAATTAATCACAGAGTTATGTTAAAACCAAATCAGTTGTTGGAGCTAATGTAAATCAGTGAGCGGGTGGGATCCGGGGAGGGTCCAGGGGGCCATCCTCGGTGCAGGTGAGGGGATGGGTCCAGGGGGCCAGCCTCAGTGCAGGTGAGGGGGTGGGATGCTGTGAGGATCCAGGGGGCCAGCCTCAGTACAGGTGAGGGGATGGGTCCAGAGGGGCCAGCCTCAGTGCAGGTGAGGGGGTGGGATCCTGGGAGGGTCCAGGGGGTCAGCCTCAGTGCAGGTGAGGGGATGGGTCCAGGGGGGCCAGCCTCAGTGCAGGTGAGGGGGTGAGATCCTGGGAAGGTCCAGGGGGTCAGCCTCAGTGCAGGTGAGGGGGTGGTATCCGGGGAGGGTCCAGGATGCCAGCCTCAGTGGTAGAAGCACTGTCAAGTGGATCCGTTTCTTGTTGGAAATGATACAAAAAGTTTACTCTGCCATGTCTTATCGTGGAAAACTTCTCAATTACTTTATTATTAAAATCAGGAATGTCAGCCATCGTGTCTTTTTCAGTCAATAACATGGCTAAAGCATTTAATCATTCGGTTTTCATATATTAAAAAATAATAATATAAAAAGTTAAACACTGTTTGTTAACTGGCCATGATGTAAATTCATCAGTGGAGTAACCAAGTCAAGTGCTGACAACACGTGCTTGCCAGGAAAAATCATGAATGAAACTGTTGTCTACGGAGGTGTCCAAGCACCCTGAAGTGTTTGATCCCTCCCATATTTCGTACAAGGACAGGCAGGTTAGTATTTTATACATCGCTCCTGATAAGCATCCTCCTGCCCTTTTTTTATTATCTCTGTAGTTCACTACTATTTTTACTAAATAACTGTAAAAGGATAGTTTTCTAACACTTTTGTAGTATTTGCTGTCAGCAACACATTGTGTCTTTATTTGCTAAGCTCAGATAGCTTATTTCATACATCTGCATATAGACACCAGAAAAACAACGCTGAAAAACAAGTCAGTTTTTTATTTAGTGGATTATATGGGGGGCATTACAGCTATGGCCAAAAGTTTTGCATCACGCCCTATAGAATTATTAATGTTACGTTGACATATTAAAATTACATATCACTTTGTAATTTTTCCAATAATTGAAAAATGGGACATTTCGAAATCTAACATGAAATACTGTACTGCTATTGTAGTTTCCAGTACATTTTTGAGATACCGTTTTGTAGTTTTTAGATTGCATGATGTTAAATAAAATACTGAAATGATGTTCATGTAGGTTTTTTTTTTAAATTATGTCTGCATCCTAATATTCCACTAGGTCTTGCAAAACTTTTGGCCATATATGTAAATTATATTCGAGTACGTAGCCTACTGTGAGGTACTGACACAGCTACTGTCCTGTGTAGTGCTTACCACTCCTGTGTGTCCGGGTGCAGACTAGCGGTACCACACAGTGAAAATGCCCAGTCTGTCTCGGGCTTAGGTTTCGTAATACAGCAATTTTGGCATTGCACATAGGGATGCAAAGAGGGTTTTTTTTTTGTTATTATTATTATTATCTATTTATGTATTTATTTCTGCCTGTTTATTCTTAGGCCTATTGGGGCACGGCCATTTTAGAAAAAAAAAACTTGATATGTTTGAAGTAGACTGGAATTCTGAGTTTTTTGAAGTTGTTAATTATATAAAATGATAAAGTCTAACAAATTGAAACAAGTATTCACTAACATTTGAATATTATTCGCTGTATCTTAACGTTAGTATATGTAGGTACATATGATTACACGATGCACCTAGATGCTAACTTTAGACACAGTCGCTACAGTAGTATTCATTTGATCTTCTGGAGCCCGCAATTAATCATCACCCTAAGGCAGGCCCTGCTTGCAGTGATGTTGTCTTATTTAAAGGTAAACAATAACCTAGCAGAAGTGAAATCAGCTTTTGCCTGCTCCCCTAACGCTGTTATTTATTTTGCAGTTGTATTAAACTATTTTCATTGTTTCTTGTTTGCTGTTACAAGACTAAAGCATAAAAAACATAATTTATGGGAAGATGACAGCCTTTTGTCCACTTAAAATGTGTCCTTTTGCTGCAATAGAGGCTCTGGAAAGCAGAGTACTCCACCCCCTCTTCTAACAGGAGACTCCCTTAAAGTACATATTTTGAGTCTACGTCAGAAAACATAGTTGTGGAAATTCACAAAGCTTTTTTATTTTACAGAAAACATGCTAAATACACTTTGAGGTGTGAATTTCTGGCATGCAGTAGCTTTTAGTTCTGTAACAGATGAATGTGAAGTTAGGCTTGAAAACTGAATTATATTAGAACTCTCTCTTTCACTCTCTAACACTTTATTCTCAAGGTGTTTTTGAAGGATATTATTATTACTTAATGGGGTACCTTTATATGGGACTGAACTCTTTTTTTTTTTAAGTCTTAGATTTTTTATTTCTTTTTTATTTTACCAAAGACTAATAAAAATATATATTTTTTGCAAATCTTGTTTGGAAGTTTAAATAATCAAATAATACAGAAAAAAAAATACTTCAAAGTATACACAAGAGCAAAAAAATAAAACAATTACATTACCTGGATACCTTCTGTAGTATATTCTTTTTTTTTGGGCCCCTCCCGTTTTTTTAATTATTCAGTCTGCTGGAAAGAGGATGGGCCACTGAGTAACCCTACACCTGCTCAATGCATGTCTATTAACTTGCAGAACTGCCCTGACAAGTGCGGGGGTTAAACATGCAAACACCAACCTTGGGAACTTGGATAGCTGTCCTGCAAGTGCCTTGAGAACATTTGCTGAAGAAATGCTGTCAATGTTGCAGCACAATTAGGTTTAAGTGTAATAACTTATTGGCACATAAAATGTCATTCAGTGAGGCATATTTAAAATCTTCTGGGGCTGAAGGTGATCCAGATGGAATACAGGATGATGTCTCCTTGGTGCGGACATGGAGTCTGCCTGTGGACATCCTCACAGGGAGTGATAACAATATTAAAGGAAGAGTCCTCAGACGTCCTAAGAAAAGGCCTTCCATTTTTGACGGTAGGGGATGTTACTACTGTTTACTGAGTCATAAGCCACTTTATTTGTTGAATTTAGGAAAGTGAAACCAGAAAAACAAAACACGGCTTGCTATGCAACTATCATTCTTTGTATAAGTATGTATCAGCCATATGAAAGATGTGACCACATTAATGAAGTTCTAGCACTTTAGGTACTGTAGATCTTCAATTTTAACAACATTAATTATTTTGACAATTGTTTCAGAAAAAAGTAAACTTCAAGAGCTCTAAGAAAATACAAACTACATACAATCTGTCATAATTAAAAAAAAAACTAACATACAAAAAACGACATTAAACGATATTACCTTCTTATGAATTGGTGTCTCTGACTTAGGTTTAAATGCTCAGGAAATGTCTAAATGATTAGTAGAGAAAACAAAACCGTTAACAGTGTAACCCTACAGTACACGTAGTTGGTTCAGAAAGGGTTGCTTGATCTGTTTCTGGACTTGTCTGCAATGTTTTCTCTGATTGATGTGAAGCCACACAGCAGTGTACTAAGTATTTGCAGCCTCAGCTTAATCAGTGCCAAGGCCAGGTGCTGCATATCAGAAGGCACCACAAGCTGGTTTTGCCAGTGCATCCAAGAGTTTTAAAGTTATCATTTTGTATCTTTATGGCAGATCTGTAGACTACAGACTGAGAGATCATAAATGCATGCTGATATTTTCCAGTATCATAGAATATTCGAGGCATGCTTTGAATTCCTTCCCTTCATCAGAGCTTAAGATGTTTTTAAAAAGCAGTTAATGTAACCATTACAATCTGCAAGCACTCCTGTCCGTTTTTAGTATTGTGCACGGTTTGCTTACCTTTCATATCAATATTTGTTGTATTATGTAAAGAGGTCCTCAGCTGGAAGTGCAGGTTGCTGGTATTGCTGTGTGTTATATAGTACAGGGATGTTATGCCAGTGTTGGGTATACCAATGTTGTTGGGTGATATATTGTTTACTATAGCACACAGACTGACTGTGGCAATCAGATTTCAAAGGGGGAGGGCCCCTGTTGCTAAGCTTGCCTTTGGGGAATATAAACAAACAACACAATCTTTAAGGGTGACCATTACTTCATGGCAACATAAACCAATAACATGGTGACAAGGAATGCTCAGCAGATCACCGTAACCATTTTAAAACAATAAAGTGGTCTGCAGTTCATATACTTTTTTTTTAAGTTATTGCTAAACACAGTGGTATGAGTAATGTCATTGTGTTGGTTCACAAACAGGGTATACTAGTATTGTATAGCATAGTTAATGATACACATTAATAGGCTATCTTCTATTAAAATAATAGAAGATAGCCTATTATCTTCTATAAGACTTGTTACAGGGAAGCCTAGAAAATAGCATTTGGATGTAAATATGTATTCCCCATGAGGTAGCACCAGGAACTGGTATGGTACCGTGTTACTGGAATAAATGAATGTGTTTACATATTTTGACCACTGCAGTACCATTCTGCCAGCTTGTACTATTAAATCCGTTCTTGTGCTCCTGTACCATTACCGGATCAATGCTGTTGACATTGAGGCGCCCCCTGCATTGCAATTGAAGATCATTTGGTAAAGGATTGCAGTAGAAAAATACTGTTTTGCAATCGAGGGTAAAATGTTCAATGCGTTTTCACTTTCTGTTTCTTCTCACTGACCACATTATATCAGCAAACTTGTTTTGCAATTTGTACCATCCTTTCAATCAGCTTTTAACAGCTGGCATCTACACTCCTTTAACAGAATATGTGGAATTCTAAAAGACTCTCGTAAAGATTATTCATGCGTAGCTGGTGAGAATAGCAATAGACATTTAGGATAGACTGATGATTAGACATTTAGACCTTTGAATAATATTGTATACCATTTAGTACACACAGGAACCCTATGGAAGCAAATCGAACTCATCTCAGTCAGCTTTACCATTTTATTTTTTAAATATGCAGTAGTGTAAGATTGGATATTACCACAAATGTAAATCATTAACTAATGTTATTTAAATAAATAATTTGTGTAGTTTAAAAAAAAAAAAGAAATGCTAGAGTTACACCGTATGGATATTAATTAAAGTAAATATTCACAAATCACAAAACATTTAACTCGCTGTGCTATTGGCTGTACACATTAAGAACTGTTAAGTTAGGCATCATTGCATTGTAAATGTTTGCATGCTGTTTTTCTTTGTTCTTCTAGCAGGTTTCACTGATTTATGTGTACGAACAAACTGCTGATTCGAACTGTAGATATGTTTGGTTTTTTTTGGTTAAAAGTGAAATAGTATTAAATAGAGCTAGAGCAGTATTCCTATAGTCTGATCTCCAGTTATAAACAGGTTCTTTTATTTCAACACTGTACAGAAAATTGTTACACTTATGTTTTTTTCACACTTGAAATGATGCCACATGATATGGGCTTTTGTTAGCACAAGTTCTTGAAGCTGTCAGGGCATGCTGAACTATTTTCTGTTTTTCATTGGTGGGGCTGGTGAAAGCTACACCCCATACCCACCTCTCGTTATTTGATGAACATGGTACTGTATCTGCCTTGAATTTAACAATATTCACCAAACATGGCATTATCATAGTCCTCCTAGACCTTTCAGATTGCATTTGGGTATAATCTGATGTACTCATTTTATACATTTATTCCTACTGTGTATTTCTTTACAAATTCTTGTGTATATTGATGTAGAAATTATTTGTGTGTGTGTGAGTGCGTGCGTGCGTGCCTGTGTGTGTGTATTGGTTTGATATGTTGTTTTAGTTTAGATATGCAGTGAGTCACGGAGACCTGCTGTCTCTGATGGTGGCACAGTACATTGAAAAATTCTACATGATTAAGATTTCAGCGGTTCTTGGTAATCCTAGCGTGACCATGGCAGCAGTTAGTGTGTTGTGAACTCCGGGCCCTTACCAATGTCAGCCCTAGTCGTACCCCATTTTGGAATGTTTTGTTAACCTCCAAAGATGGTGAAAACATTTGAAATGCAGTGTGTTGCAGCTGCACTTCGCTTTGGAAACAGATGTACAGTTTCACACAGAACCGTAGACAAGCCAAGACAGCTGTAATATTTCTTAACTCTTAAGCTGAGCGGACACTAGTCTACATGTTGCTAGAAAAATGTAGAAAGGGGTACTTTTATTGGATAAAGTGACGTACAAGCAAGTGTATCAAAAGACTACTGATTTTGTAGAAGCAACATTACGTCATTGAATAAATCAGCCAGTAAAAGTGGTGTAAAAAGTCACGTGACTAGCTTCTTCACTGGTGAAAACAACTTTTTTTTTCTACATACTGTAGAATAGTCTCCCCTAAAATTTGTGACGAAACAACAGATTTAATTCTACATTTTCTAGCAACATGTAGACTAGTGTCCCCTTGGCTTTACATGTGAGACCTAATGTCTGTATTTATGCAAGCAGACTGTCAGATTCATGTTAGAGGACAAAAGGTCAGAGGAATTAAACAAGCAATTAATCCCCAAAAACGGCAAACTGAATAAATAGATTTGCTACCCTGCTAATTTTAGTTTTTCAGCGTAATGGCATAGTTAGGTAGCATGTTTCATTCTGCACCAATAAAACAGTTTGTTAAACTCAATCTCATCTCAATCCAATGTCATACTTTATTGAAATTTCAAAAGAAAATATCAAAACAGCATTAAAGGTTTAATAGCCAAGGCTTTGAAAATACAGTTTGTTATATCACATGTTATTAGCATTAGAACAGTAAAGGGGCCAAAAATGATCGGTAGGTCAGTTTCATGAGTATCCCATCATGTTTATTCATAATAACGACTTGAGTTAAAGCTTTGAAATGATCCACCATAGCACTACATTTGGTTCAAGTGCTTGATTTTCTCTCCCCATTCACTTTCTACAGCATGTTCCATGTAATATCTTACAGTTTCCTTCGTGCAGCATAGAAGTTGAGTGTAAGAATAATATGGGGTCCAGTTTCCTGTAACATAGGAAAGTAACTAATAGTGTTGTAGCAGGAAAAAGTGTCTTCACTGAAAGTCTAGGCCCATGTAACAGTAAAGGCTTCTGCATCAGACTTCTGCCAAACACGGGTCTTGCAAAATAAAATGCCCTGAGTCAGGACTAATATAGAAATAAAATGTAGCTCCAGAGGGCCGGGAAGTCTAGTCAGGATTCGTTATGAATCTCCCGTCAGATAATTTGCTGTGCCACATTCTGTCTCCAGATGGAATACGTCGAAACCAACTAGCTGCAAAGACATTCCCATTAAACAGATACAAAAACAAAATAGAGACCAGCTTGCTTTGTAACAAAGGAAAGCAAAAAGAACAACAACAAAATAATAATGCATTTCATTTCTTATGTATATTACAAAGCGAAAAAACTTGTGTAAGAGTGGTAGATGTACATTAGGTGATATTCACAAAGCATGTACCCTATCGCTGTTTTATTATAGGAGGTAAAACAAACTTAAAGTTACACATTGTTATGGACAATGTTTTGTAAATATGGCCTATTATCTTATTATGTTTCCAATAGAAACCTACATTACAGTAACACTGCAAATTCTATACCAAGGTGTATCACGGTACAAATTACCTCATTTCTGAATGACATGAGTTAATTTGTTTCCAGTAATATTTTCAGTTTTCTGGATAAAGATGAATGAAAAGCTAGATAAGCCAGTCTATGTTTGTGTTATTCATAAAGTATTATATTACAGGCTATCAAACAGCACCATTAGGATAGACTGTTTACATTCATTACATCATAGCTTGTATTCTTATATATAATAAAAGGTGGTTTTCATTTACAGTATGATATGAGATCATTCCCTTTGCTTAAGGCTTTGCAGGTAGGTGGATGTCTTTACTTGTTCAGTGAAATATGCACAAATGATCGCTATAAGTTAGTGTTCCTTAGTGCGGTATTCGTGGGTAACGTTGTGCCCTCAAAGGCAACTGATAATATGTAATACTGCAAAACTGATTTTGAAGCATTCAAGTCATTACAATCTACTACTGTGTACTTTCAGCCTCTGCTTTTGTGCCATTTTATAAATCAACATTATGAATCATGAAGGCCCATCCAGACAATCAAACCTCATGATTTTCAGACATTGCAAAACATTGTATTTTGCAATAGAAAGGGTGAGGGAAACATTCTTATAAAGTAACATCGAGATTATATTCTTATTTTTAAGCTGATTTTATGTGAAGAAAGTCTTGCATGATTAGAAACAAAGACTGCACAGATTACATTGCAACTAAAATGATGATCAAATACATAGCTTCAAAAGCTGTAATTTTAAATGCTTGGGGGGGAGGGGGGGTGTTTATAGTAGTTATACCCTGTGTCCCAAACAGTTTTGTAGTTACTAAAATGGCCACCCACAAATTACTAGTGAGGACCCCTGCTGTATGCTTCATTATTCATCTATTTGCATCTGGGTTGGGTCAGGGATATATAAACTGCCTTCCCTCAGTGGTGCTGCTCTGCTGTTACCCAGCTGAGGTGTGTCAGCGTGGTGGAATGCACAGCCCCCTGTGGAGTGTGGAATTCCAGCACTGTGGAATTCCAGCACTTTGTCACATTGGAGGCTCCTCACCTTCCTGACCCACTGGGCTGTCCATGTGTGTCTCAGATATAGTCATGCCTCTAATGTCTAGCTATGATGAAGGTGGAACTCTGCCACTGTTCCCTAAAAAAGCAATTTAAAAAAGAGTTCCCAGGGTGAAAATTGCTCCAGTTCGGGTAAGTTTGTTGGGGATCGCCAATGTTCTGCAATCTTCAAATCTCACCATAAATGTTCTATTGGATTCAAGTCAAGACTTTGACTGGGCCACTCAAGAACATTAATTATCTTCTTGTTCAACCACTACAGTCTGGCTTTGGCTTTGTGCTTTGGGTCATTGTCCTGCTGAAATGTGAATTTCCTGCCCAGTTTCAGAGTCTTGGCTGACTCAAACAGGTTTTCGCCTGTACTTTGCACCATCCATTTCCCCCTCTATCCTGACAAGCTTCCCAGTCCCTGCTGAAGAGAAGCATCACCATAACATGATGCTGCCACCACCATGCTTGACAGTTGGGATGGTGTTGACTGGGTGGTGTGCAGTGTTGGGCTTGACCCAGACATAACGCTTGGAATTTAGACCGAAAAGTTCAATTTCTGTCTCGTCTGACCACAAAACATTTTTCAACATATCTGCAGTATCATCTACATGCTTTTTCACAAACTCAATACATGCTTTAAGATGAGGCTTTTTGAGTAATGGCTACTTTCTTCCCACCCGTCCATACAGGCCAGCTTTGTGTAGGGACCAGCTTATTGTGGATGTGTGAACACTGTCTCCCATCTCAGACACAGAACTTTCAAGGTCATTGTTGGCTTCAGAGTGACATACTGAACCAGTTTCCTGCTTGCACGGCTGCTCAGTTTGGGAGGGCTACCTGATCTGGGTAGTGTCTGGGTGGTATGATGCATCTTCCACTTCTTAATGATGGACTTCACTGTGCTGAAAGGGATAATCAGCACCCATTGAAATTTTCTTGTACCCTTCTCCTGCTCTGTGCCTCTCTACCACTTTATCCCTGACTTGTTTTGAAAGCTTCTTGGTCTTAATGGTTGCTTTGTAAGAAAGTCTGGTATTAAAGTTTAACTTTGTGCCCCTTCCATATACCACTTAACAGTAGTAGCCATCAAGAATGGCAGCTGTGGCATTTCCACCAATTACTGGGTCAAGACCACAAGATAAAGTACTCATTCACAGGACTGAGAGATTGGTCTAAGGATTCCACTGGTGCTGAACTTCAGAAGTATGACATTCCATTATGAATGAATGTAACAAGCAAAACACTGCGCATGTTTAAATATAACAATGTGCTTTATACTTGGAGGGATGGTTATTTCAAGTGTAGATGGTTTGACTGCTCAAGTTTAAAATAGTGATAATCAGGAAAAGAACACAAGTTATTTTTAGTCAGTTCTGTAAACTGGCAAGTGACCTGTAATGTTTTTGTAAGCAATAAAGGAAAAAAAAAGTCCTAATTGCTTGTGAGTAGTGGGACCACTCCCAAGACATTATACAATGAACAATTATGAAAAAAAATAAATAAATACACTGCTAGGGGTAGACTAGATGCAGTCAGATACAACACCCTAGCTATTCTCATGAAGGATCAGAAAATTACATTTATTTCAAATAAATGTTTCACCTAAAATAGCTCAATTTTCCAGAAAACAAAACAACTTGTTTATTTCAACACTTTTTTTTTTTTTTTATGGTCTTTGGTTAGCGTCCTGGATTTAGCAAGGAGTCTTATTTCAGTATTTCCACAACTCCTGGCTCTTCAGATATTTGTAGCCTGGGACACACCGTCACGTGTCATTGCAGTTAGTCAAACTTCAAAGGGAATATTTTTGCTGTGCTACCAACGTAAATCTACCTCCATCCACCCCAAAAAATGATGTTTAAAATACTGTTATTTTAAATATTAACGTTTAGTATTTTGTTGC
>NC_054542.1:2221915-2246915 GCF_017654505.1 Polyodon spathula
CATTGTTTTCAGGTAAAATGCTTATGCAGAAAATAGGTGCCAGAGCAATAAAGAACTATGTTAAAATGCGGTAGGGTGTCATTCAGGTTTGTGGATGAGCAATATTTAGGCAAAACTCACAATTACCAGCTCTCGTGAGCTTAAAATTGTAGCTTGAGTTACACTGGATAGGTAGCAAACAGTATTACTTAGAAAAGAGGAGATTCTACATACGTATGAAATAGTTATTTGTAACTGTTTGGAGCCCTTAAAAATACATCTTCACTCTGTGCATTTTTATTGTTTTTCAATATGACTCATGTCCCGATTTCTATCTAAATCTGGAACATACAGTTGGTGATTTAAAGGAAAAAGTTCCCTCCATGAGAAGCTCATGTAAATCCATGGAAATATATATTTAAACATAATTTATATCTCAATGCCAGCTAAACAAAGAAAAATGAAAACTGATAATTCTTTCTTATAATTTCAAAGAATATTTTTTTGCAGAATGTTCACAGAGGGTACACTTACTGCTGTTTCAGTCTGATAACATCATATTGTTCACTAATTGTGCTTTGTGATTTTCCTTAGGTTCCCTGCTGTGAAGAAGAAATTCACAGCTGAGTTGAAAGAGCTCCGTCATAAAGAACAGAGCCCTTACGTAGTTCAAAGCAGTATTAGTCTTATAATGGGCTTCAAATTCTTCCGCATTAAGATGTACCCTGTTGAGGACTTTGAAGCTTCATTTCAGTTTATGCAGGTAATGCCCACTGAGAGGGCTTGTTTATAGCACAAGTCTTCAGCTTCAGAATCACATGGGAGTTATTGGGCAATGTTTTATGTTTGTAATCGTTGTAAAACTTTATTCTAATTATGTCAAAGATCAGACTTTTCACTTTTAGTGCATATTGTGACACAGAAAATCAATGTTCTGTTTTTTTGGGGGGTTTTTGCCTGTTAAAAAAATGAAGTACATCAATAATGTAATAACATATTTTATAACACTTACAACATTTGATACTTAATACTTTCCTGTTGATATCCAGCCAGGTTTAAGTTTAGTTAAGTCTAAAAGGAAATGAATTCCTGAAATTTAAGATTTTTTTTTCTGTACCACTATCTGATAAAGTTGTGATCATGGATAATAAACTGGTTGTTTTTACAGGAATGTGCCCAGTATTTCCTTGAAGTAAAAGACAAGGATATTAAGCATGCACTAGCTGGACTGTTTGTGGAAATTCTTGTTCCAGTAGCTGCGGTAAGCTGTTGGTTTTTAACACTGTACTTTTGGTGCACACATACCACTGAAATAGGCAGAAGTCAAATGATATATTTACATTTTTTAAGATGTACTTTTAAACAGTAAGGTGTTTAAACAAAAACAAAAATAAAATAAAACTTTAAGAAGTATATGTTGTTCTTCATTTTAGGCTGTTAAAAATGAAGTAAATGTTCCTTGCCTTCGTAACTTTGTTGAGAGCCTGTATGATACAACACTGGAGCTTTCTTCAAGGAAGAAACATTCTCTGGTGAGTAATCTGTGCAACCTGTGGTTGTTGTTTATAAAAACGAACAGAAAGAACCAAACAAACATGGACCAAACAAAATAATCAATTGCAGTGAAAAAGAGTTAACAGGGTAAACCCACTAGAAAGATTCTGCTTATGCAAGTGGAAAGGGTGAGGATTAGCTTGCAGTCATCAGGGACACACAATGAGTGCTACAATGCTTATCCACAGTGTTATATGTGTACACTTGAAGACTATGCATTATCTAATGACAAATTATTATTATTCTAGATAACTTTGAAACATTTATGAAGTCCTTGCATTACCTTACACTCCTTATAGTAATAGCTTTGTTGTGAAGCGTGTTTGAGAAATGTCAGCACTTCAGTTAAATACTTGAATCTGTGTTCTTTATCCTGTTGCTGTATCCTATGCAGGTCCTTTGTCATTTAAAATGTTTGCTGATACATTATGCTTAAAAAGGGCCTGGTTGGAATGCCACAACATGGCTATCATTAACCAGTGAGCTCCAGATCTCCTGACAAACTTGAACTCTGTTATTTCTTCTTTTGACTGCAGGCTCTGTACCCTTTGGTTACATGTCTTCTGTGTGTCAGCCAGAAGCAGTTCTTCTTAAACAGATGGCACATCTTTCTTAACAACTGCCTGTCTAATCTCAAAGTAAGTATTGTGCAACTACAAATTCCAATTGCTTTGAAATCTGTTGAAAGGAAAATCTGGCACCAGATAGCCCATAAAGATTTAATGTTTCCATCTGATTCCCAGTTCATCGAATTTTAAGCCAGATTTGTTAGCTCTGTGGCACTTATATTTTGCTTCTTGCTTAGCTGACATAACATGACCCTACCCTATAAATATAAGTTCAGTGTACAGTAGCACCTTAATCTCTGCTCATTTAGTACTAAATAGGGTGACATACTTCAGACTACTTACTGCCAGTACCATAAATCCCTTAATTGTCAGGTGAATTTTATTGTTGTTTTAGCAGATTGACATTCATTTCTTAGGCAGTAACAGTAGCACAAATCCAGTCCAACCAGAGTGCCTAACCTCTGTCAACTTTAGTATTATTGCATACCCATTTACTGGCAGAAGAAGGTGCACATCAATAAGTATCAAACTGTTAAAATGGGCGGTAGGTTTGTGTTCATTTAAGATGATTATTGACTGCACCGTGATTTACTCTAGCCTTAGGATATAACCGCCGACTCCTTTGTGAAAATGTAATTGGTGTGGCTGGTCCTTTCAGTGCCTTTTTAGCTACGCTGTCAAACAGGTCTATCAAATTGTGAAAAGATTTACATTTCCCCTACTTGTTCCCTGGGTATTATTAGTACTGTTTATCATGTACAGTATGCCGACTACTTTCACAATCACATGCACCATCTACATTACACACACGTTTGTTTGTATATAGCTGTATTTTTGTTGATTTTCTCTCAAGAAAACTGAAGAAAATAATTGTCTGGACTTCTGTGGCTGAAGCATTTATCAAACTAGTTCTTAAGGGTTCTATTGGCTTTACTGTGAGTTTGGGGTATCTTGTGAGACAGTCAGCATTGCACATACTCATCTTCTGCGGTACTTAGGTCTGAATTTAAGCTAAAGTATATAGTAGTTTTATATTCCATTATCCATCATGTCTCTTTAGTTACAGTATATAATGCCATCATTTTGATTTGTCATGGGCAGTGCTGTTAGACTTGTGGTAAAAGGGGGATAAAAGGTCTGTTCCGCATTTTCATTTCAGTGTGTTCAGTGCTTCTTAAGTAACCATTGATTTATGTTTTATTTTATTTACAGAATAAAGATCCCAAAATGGCCCGTGTTGCACTGGAATCACTGTATAGGCTGCTTTGGGTTTACATGCTAAGAATTAAATGTGAAAGCAATACTGCAACCCAGAGGTATTATCACGTATATAAAACATATTTGCACGTCATATTTAAATCGGAACATCCTCCTTGTGTGTTGAAAAGCAGCTACTTTTCTTTGGCTGGTTTCTGTTTGATTGCCACACTGTCATGTCTAGAAGGAAAACGATTCTTCTGTATATGCATTTCAGTCAAACTCCCACTTTTCACTTCTCTGCTAAGCTTGTTTACATAACATGTGCTCCTGTGGCAAAGTGGTTAACAGTGTGCAGGTGCAGGTGATCAATAATCAGACAAACAAAGATAATCCAGTTGCAATGAAGGTTTAATTGTGTAATCCAATGCCTGATGGCTAACAGCAGTAAACAATAACAATGTTAATGAAGCAATACAGCGCCGTGTTTTGCTTATTTATAATCATCGGATTTGCCCTGTAAATAATAACAGTCCCGTTTCAGTTCACCCACGCATAACGCAAACACCAACACCAGTCCACAGTGCACGTAATGCAATTTTTTTTGGAATCCTGCTACCTACTCTTTAAATCAATGCGCTACAAATGGGAAATGGTTACACAGAGGCACCTTCAGTGTACAATGAGCCATATCTAGAATGGAACATTTTCATATTTTGAAACACCAGTGGTGTCGCAATAATATGAACCAAAATACACTAGTAATTAATTTCAGCTCTAGTGTGCCACTGTGAAGCAAACGCTCCAAGGTTTTCATTTCTGGTATTGATTTGGTCTTTTAAGGTTTTGTTTGAAGCACTGATTCACTGCAGTATGTAGTGTGGAGGTCAAATCTCTGTCATTATTTTACTACCTACTGTTTTCTCTAAGGAAACCCTGTTGACGTTGTTTTGTTTTTTCTTTCCAGCCGGCTCACTACTATCATCACCACACTTTTCCCCAAAGGGTCCCGCAGTGTGGTGCCCAGAGATATGCCTCTAAATATCTTTGTAAAAATAATACAGTTCATCGCACAGGTACACAGCTACCATTGTATTTGATGATCTTTTTTTAAGGCAAACATGACAAAGCCTGTTAAATTTGGCTACCTTATCTCTCAGGCAATATTTTCCTTTTTTGCGTTTGCATTTTAGTATTCTACTCTTCATTGTTATTCAGATATACAGTATAGACCCCTAGTTGTACCACTGTTATTGGCAATGGTCATTAATTGCAGTTACAGGTTTGAGGCTGCAGTGTCCCCATATAGTCAGATACCATCTACAAACACCTGGGAATCCATCTAGATTAAGTGTCCTGTACAGTAGCGGTGTAAAGAATGGTAAAACTACCACTTTGGTATAAATGCTTTGTAAATATTTACATGTTTTTCTCTACAGGAAAGACTTGATTTTGCTATGAAAGAAATCATCTTTGACCTTTTATGCGTGGGGAAAGCAGCAAAAGCTTTCAGTCTTAACCCTGAGGTATTTATTCCACACGTTTTATTTTACAAAAGCGTTTTTTTTTTTTTTTTTTTTTTTTTTTGTCTTCACCTTTATTTATTTATTTATTTTTTTGTATTGCATTTATTTGTGGAACTACCCAAGAACAAACATGAATAAATCTATAAATACATCAATGGCATTGATAAAAGTGGGTTAATAATTGGATTAAGCATTTACTTTAATTTTTGTATTTATAGATTGTTTTTCCTCAGCCTCTAACTTACACTTGGGTTCTGCTGTCCGTTTTGCAGAGAATGAATATAGGCCTGAGGGCTTTCCTTGTGATAGCTGATAACCTGCAGCAGAAGGATGGTGAGCCACCCATGCCCAACACTGGAGCTGTTCTACCCTCAGGAAACACCCTCAGAGTCAAGAAAACGTACCTGAGCAAAACGCTGACAGAGGAGGAAGCTAAACTCATTGGTAAATCTGAAATACTTTTAGTTGCAGTGTACAAATCTCATGGATAACATGGATAACATTTCTGCGTTCCATTCTTTTTTTCATTGTGTCATTTTTCATCTGTAAGTTTAGAACACTGAGTAAACTATACTTTATATTTTCAGGTATGGCGTTGTATTATTCCCAAGTACGAAAAGCCATTGACCACATCCTCAGGCACCTAGATAAAGAAGTTGGCCGATGCATGATGATGACAAATGTGCAGATGCTGAACAAAGAACCTGAAGATATGATAACGTATGTGTGAGATCCCATGTTAATAAAGCCCACAGCCGATCAAACCCGTGGCAGATACCACTGTTGGCGATCTCAGTGAAAATTTCATTTTCAAATTTATATTATGGTGGCCAAATCTATGGCAGGGGTCCTGGTTCACAAAACAAATTTAAAATAAGATATGTTGTTTTTTTTCATACAGTATGGTATCATCAACAACGTTTTTGAACATGACAGAGTGGCTTTTGTACCACTTTGTTAGCTAATTAGAAAAGAGAATCTGATAGAGGAGGGACAGCTGAACTATCCCCAGATGTCAAATGATTTCAAAGGTTTGATGCAGAAGAGTAAGGAACTGGAGAGGATAAATATGTTGCCTGTACTGAAACTCAAATAACTAATAGAAAGATGTAAATGAAAAACACTCTTATGTTAGGAAAAGCTGATGAAATTAAAATGGTTACTTTTCCTACATGTTCCAGCTCCAGTATTAAGTAAGACAAAGCATCAAACATCAAAGCTCAATAACAAAAGAAAATCACCTGACAAAACAGTAAATATTGTGGAAAAACATTTACCAGAGCAACAGGCAGCAATGTATGAGTTACAAGGTGACCCAGTTCTTTGGATATACAGTATGTAAACAGCTGGTGCTTCCAATGAATTGGTTGCAGTTTTCTATGATATGCAAGAAAGATCAGATCAAAAAGGTTTTATTAAAAATGTACAGTTCATTTTTTTATGTATATATTTTTTAAGTATTAACACATTGACCTTGAAGACAGAACCTTTAAGAGAACCATTAAAAAAAAAAACATGAAAAGCATTTTAAGACATTGTAAATTAATATTTTAGGAAAGATTAAAATGAAAATGGAATGGGCTTTTTAGTCTTGTTATTGAGGCAGAATCACTTGGATCCTTAAAGACCCAGAGTTCTGCGAGCATTCAGCAACTATGACGCGAACAAGCTTAGATGGCCCAAATAGCCTCTTCCTGTTTGTACATTGGAGAGAGAAGTCCAAAAAAAAGCACTCATTGTAAATAAAAATTGCCGTTTCCTTCGAATTTATCTCACTCTTGTTCTAGGGGTGAAAGAAAGCCAAAGATTGACCTCTTCAGGACCTGTGTAGCAGCTATTCCTCGAGTACTGCCTGATGGGATGTCAAAGCTGGAATTGATTGACTTACTGGCACGGTATGTTTCAGTGGGCAGTCGAAGCTGAAGAAGGCACATTACCTCAGGTTCCTTCAGAATCCTATAGCCTGATATGTTCCAAACTTTACCGTCTATAGAGTGCAACTTGACCAGGGGAAATCACATGGATTCGATGTAATATTTGCAAGATAAACTTTGAGGGCCGAAAAAACTCTGTACTCTGTATTAATGCTACTTATGGGTTTGTAAATACTGCACATTCGTAGCCTCTGTCCTTTAATTTTGTGCAGTGTACTAAACTGCTCTTTACACAACTACCATAATATCACGGCAAGTTTACTAACAGCATATATTACTGCTTAGTGTACAGGAGAGATTGGAATTTGCATCTCATTATAAATAGATTTGCAGCGCCAAAAATTAAAATTTAGAACTTCTAAGAGCGAAACTTCAGTATTATAATGAGATTCGTACATTTGCATACGAAAGTAGTTTGAAATGTTCTGAAACAACTAAACTACTACAGCAGGGATGAAACTATGTTACAGAAGTGAAAATGGCTTTAATACATCACTGGTAGGTCTACAAAGTCACAAAAACCTAATAAAAGTCAAGCTACGAAAGAAAAGTCAATGATGCATAGAGCCCTATATTTCCAGCTAGCTAACAGAAACTTTTAGAAAGCCCTGGTTGTAAATGTGTGGCATAACTGTGATTTGAAGGCACAGCATCTTTGGCTAAGACAGTAAGGAGGACTATCACATTGGGTGTTATTTTGATTCTAATTGAAGTGTTTTTTGGAATTCATTTTTAAAGAGGATGGTAGAAAAGCCCACTAACAGATCGCTTAAATGATTAGAACCAAGTTGGAACAATGTTCTTGACTGGAATGGAATGGTAAAGTACCACTGTGTTAATAAAAGGAAACTTGTACAGTACCATGCTGCACATGTAAACCATTATTATCCTTGGCTGGAGCATAATACACATATCTGTACATCTTCCTGTACGACCATCCGATGACATGCTTCAGAATTCAGAGTATATGTACTGTATCTGGAGAATCGCTTATCAAACTGTGCTGAAACTTAATGAATACATTCTTTATAGCAGTAATAGGAGAGTTGGGGACTCTGTCTGTCACCTGTCATTACAAATATCTACAGAACAATATGCAGTATTCACAGAACTGCAGCCATGGAGTGCTACTTCTTCATAATACAGATGCACCATTTTTAACAGATCATTTTGTAATTTTGTGTTTTCCATGAATAATTTCTCTTCATCTTCATCCAGGCTCACAATCCATATGGATGATGAACTTCGACTCATTGCTCAGAACTCTCTACAGAGTCTGCTGGTGGATTTTGCTGACTGGAGGGAGGACGTGCTGTTTGGTTTCACAAACTTCCTCTTGCGTGAAGTGCACGACACCCACCAGGGGCTTCTGGATATCTCTTTGAAGCTGCTGCTTCAGCTGCTAACTCAGTGGAAGCTTGCAATACAAACTCAAGGGAGAGGCCATGACCAAACTAAAATAAGGACCTCAGAGGTATGGAATCAGCATATTAAATATACACAGCGGCTTAGAACAACTCCCCAAATTGCTGTTTAAAAGTGATCTTGCCAGCCATGTTGTCCCCTTTATATACAGGTGAATAAACATGCGAAAGATATCACTTGGAAGTGCATTAGAGTTTCTGTAATACCATCCAGTGTTGGGCTACACAGTTTGATATGGAGCACCATTTGTGCCAAAACTATCCAGCCGTTAGTTTGTCAATTTGTTTGTTTTCGCCGTGTTAAAAAAATGCTTAAAACTTTTGAAGTAGATTTCGTATTTGCCCAAGACCTTTTGAAGAAAATGGCAACATTAGCAAATTATGACAATACGTAGGTATTATGAAAAATGCTATTTTCTGAGCACTGTCCCGTTCGTTGGCGCATGTGCAGAAACATCGCTCTAAAGAAGCGTATTGATTAAATCATTTAACAGTCCTGTAACACCGGGTACTTTAGAAATACGTATCATTACAACATAAAATATTATCAAGACACAGCGATATAGTACAGTAAACAAATCACCGCAATTTTTCTTTAACACGTCTGCATTAACTCTCTATAGCATTGTTTTGCCTAACTCTGTATACCACAATGCTTTGCACGTTGTGAGACGGAAGTCTCCATTGAAAATCAGTGGAGTCGAGTATTTTGTTAAATAGAATATCTTTTGAAACGCCCCTCTAAATATTATTGGCTGAAGTAGTTTTGAATGAGGCTGGATTTTCATTGATTAAAATATTAGTGTGTGCTCCCATTGGCTAGAAAGGTTGCAGTGTTTTCGGCACAGTGCGAGATTGACAGTTGGAAGTTTGTCTGGTTGTTGGGAAGTTCGTCTTGTTGATTGGAAATTTGCAGGTCCGTACAGCCTTTCGTATTAATGAATTGACAAATTAATTAATAAATTATTAGATGAATTAACAAATATGTTTATGAAAAACTAACAGCTGGATAGTTTTGGCACAAATGGCGCTCCATAGTTTGAATCAGGCATTCACCGTGTTCTAGGCTACTGTTTGGTATTGTTTTTCCCTTTTCGTACTACTTTATTTCCTGTCCATCCTTACAAATCATTTTATATATTTGCTTTCATCATTTCCTGACTTTAAAACAATAGTAAAGAATCAAGAATAGTAAAGAATGAAATATCACTGGAGAAACTGAATGTCTGAATATATTAAAAAGTTTGTTGCTCAATGGTTGCCATCTGCTCTGTTGGTTGGAGTCCATTACTTAAAGTGCTGTCAGTGTTTCACCTTGACGATTCCTCTTTTGCAGTTAATACAGAATGGATCCAACCACAGACTGCAGCCCGAGAGGAGCCCTCATTCCAATGTGCTGCACGCTGTGGAAGGATTCGCACTGGTGCTTCTCTGTAGCTGCCAGGTGGCCACACGCAAGCTAGCGGTTTCAATCCTGAAGGAGATCCGTGCCTTGTTTACTTCCATAGGACAAACTGAGGTACGAAACACAAACCAAATACTTGGTTCAGTTAATGCTGTATCATAAATCATCAGTTTATAAGCATTATCACAACAGAATGACATGTGACACTAATAATTGTACTATGTACTTACTGTAGTATGTGATAAGGTGAGTGGTCCCTTGTCCCATGTTATGATGCCACTGGCATACAGTGCATCTACTGCAGGCCTGCACTGTGGCATGTTGACAAACAGGCATTAGTTATAGCAGCTGTTCAAGCTCTAAGTGCTACAAGAGGGCTGACAAAAAAAGGCTGTGTGCTAAAATGAGATATCGGTCATGCAGGTAGAGATCTGTGTGTGCAGGAGGGAAAGTTGCTCTCCTCTGACGAGCCTGAAAACCAGTTTTGTTTGTTTTTGGTCAGCAAACAATAAAAGAAAGCGCTTGAATTTGACTCCCTTTCCTTTTCACATGCTGTAGTTAATCCTTTTGTGACAGCATATGAGAAACCGCAACACACGACTGTACTTGCACTGTAATTATTAGAACAATAATTTGTGATGATATGATATTCTACATGCTGCAGTGTGGTTTTTATAACCTCGTGGGGGACATGTATCTTAGCTGCTTATGTCAGTGAAACTACGCTGAGGCACAAAACAGTTTAAATAGTCCTATGAATATATTAAATAATAAAACATTTGTTGACCTAAACTTTGTTTCTGTTAGTATAACTTTAGTGATTGAATGGTTATGGGTGATACAGCTATTGTGATACCTTGTTTGAATTGCTTTGATATCAAAATGTAATTTTGTATATTTGCTTGCATAGTGACTGTATCTGCATTACATTCAAGTGTTCCTCTACTTCATTTCTTACTATTTTGGCATTGAGATTTGAATGAGATGCTTGATGTTTTCGCTTATAATAAGGCTTGTCTTTCTTACAGGATGATGATAAACCAATGATTGAAGTCATGGATCAATTGAGTTCAGCCGTCCTAGAAAGCTTCCTCCATGTAGCTGTTTCTGATTCAGTAAGTGTGATAGGCATATTGACTGTCTGTGGTTTTGTTAATCAGTTATCCTTACTTAATAAAGGTATGTTTCTAGTCAATGTAAGGTCATTCAGATGGCAGCTTACTGTTGAGAGTATAAAACACAATGAAAACTATTGTATACATTAACAATAATCTCCATAAGTGGAGAGATTATTTTAAAATTGAACATGATTTATTTCATATTGGAGTACTGTAAGAACTTAGCAATGTCAGTATGGCATTCTCTATGTAATATTGGAGTATTCTTAGAACCTAGTAATGTCAATGGCATTCTCTATGTAATATGGTTCTAGCATTTAAGGGTTTTAAGCAGGTAGGAATAAAATAATTGCACCCTAGTGTACCTTAGCATTAGCATTTAAACTGTAGTTCATCTGCCCTTATAGTGGCTTTTAAAAGGGTACGAGATAATGAAAATGATAACTGATAACTGTGTTCAATTATTTAATGATACAACAACATCAAATCTCCAAATCCACAAGTTATTTTTTTATCACCATTGTTTGTTTTGTCATTTGGTAATTTTCTTTCCCTCTTTATGCAACACCAGTTTAGAGAAGTGTTCACTTTAATGCTTTGTATTCATTAGGGATTCAAACACTGAGGTAAAGTAATAATTGCATTTAAAAGGGTCTCAAACCCAATTGGTAGTGTACTTTTAAATTGCCTAAAGTGCGTCTAAGTGAGGCCCTTGAAAAAATCAGAAAGGATGTGTCGCTAAAGGAATGTTCGAGCCTTTATGCTAAGATGAATGATGAGATGAGTTGCTGTATATCATTTTGTTCCTGATACGAGCTGCAAACTACGGCACTCAGTAAAAATAACCTTTAATTAGATAGTGTAACAGCAGTGTCTTAAATCAATATGGAGGTTGCAGATTGACCCTGTGGGCCATCGGTGATTAGTTCAGCTATCTCTACTGACTACTCACCAATTTACAGCACATTTTTAAAAACAGAAAAATAAGCATGGCAATGAACAGGTGCTTCCTTCTGGAGTGATGATGCATGTCCCTGAAAATAACAAGCCAACTACAGAAACGCTACACTTGAAAAAAAACACCTGTATCTTTTTTGATATCTACGTATTCAATATAATTGGTAACAATTAAATAAATGTATTTCAACAGGCTGCCTTACCTTTTGCACACCACATAGACCTGCAGTGGCTGGTGGAGTGGAACGCGGTCCTTGTTAACAGCCATTATGACGTGAAGAGCCCCTCACACGTTTGGATATTTGCACAGTCGGTGAAAGACCCCTGGGTACTTTGCCTGTACAGTTTCCTAAGACAGGAGAATCTACCCAAGCACTGTCCCACTGCTTTGAGCTATGCCTGGCCTTACGCATTCACTAGACTGCAGCTGCTGATGCCCTTGGTGGATCCCAAGTAAGTGTTATTGAAGCTCTTTTATATTGCTGTTAAAACCCTAAACACAGATGGTACTAGCCAAAATGTTTGTTTATTCAAGTGTTTTAAACTTATGGACTTTGTTATTTATTTTTTAAAACATGAATATTGTAAAAAAATATTGGCAGTAAATTAGTGAAGGACCCTGTAAGTACCATTTGTATGTGTTGCTAATATTTGTCATTTTACAGCAGCCCTATTTACGCTAAGAAGATGAGCACAGCTGGCAGTGGAGATAACCATGTCACTCTGTGGAGAAACTATCTCATTCTGTGCTTTGGAGTAGCAAAACCCAGCATCATGAGCCCTGGGCACTTACGAGCATCCACTCCTGAAATTATGGCAACTACTCCTGATGGCAGCGTCAGCTACGACAACAAGGTGAAATTCAGGAACATCATGTGTATTAATTCATTTGTGTATTTCTGGCTTACTTTGCAATTTATATCTTGCAGTATTTTTAGAATGATAGGACCATTGTATTTTTACACTGAATTGGTAAGAAAACGTACATGCTGATTTTTGTTTTCCAATGTGTGTATATATAGTGTGTGATTTCTTTTGAAAAAAGAAAGACGCCGCTGGTGTTGCTTACCCTCTTGAAATGATTGTAGGTGATCGGAACTCCATCTGTAGCTGTGCTTCTGAAGCAGCTGGTTCCACTGATGAGGGTGGAGAGCATCGAAATAACGGAGTCTCTCGTTCTGGGGTTTGGGAGGACAAACTCTCTGGTGTTCAGGTACAGCACAGTCGTTATTTCACAGCACTATGTTTAAAAAAAGAAAATAAAATCTGTCCCATCACTATTTTATACCATGAACGTACCATGAAAAGGGGTCCCCAATATGATACGCAAACGGTATCATATGGGACCAATGTTTACAAATGACTATAAGAAATGGTGCTGGAACTTTAGAAATGTTACGATTGGTTTCGAACTGGTGAGCAGGCGACACGATTTATTCCACTTTTATCCTCAGAGAATTAATAGAGTAGAGGGCTCATGGGCGAGGAGCTCGAAAAGCAGGAATTGAACTAAAATAATCTGTGTGAGAGACTTGTTTTTGGCAGAAGAAAGATAAATTAAATGGCAGGCCCCTCTCATAGTGATGCCAGTTTGCCTTCCATTTCTACTTTGATGTGAGGGACTTGTTTTTTCTCTACTGGGTCCAAAACCTACATTTCTTGCAATGGTAGTTCAGAAAGGAGACATCTACTTAGATTTAAAATGACAATTCTTTATTGCATTTGACAAATGCTCATAATGAAATGTAATTTAGCCCATGGCATTGTCCATTGGAGCTTTATAGCCGCCTCTATACGTTGGTCGAACTATGATGTAATGTATATTGATTGAATGATAACTAATGCCAGCGGGCAAGGCAAGTGGCACTCTGAGCCACCTTCCCTCTAGACAAAGCGCGCTGCAAGGTGGAGGCAGGGGAGGAGGAGGACCAAACAAAGAAACGACAAGGAGGTGTAGACTAGAGGGCTATTTAAAGGAACAGTTTGATTATGTATGTGATTAGTGGGTGGATTCCCCTTTCAGAAACACAGTATAGTTTCCAGTAAATGGCATGCAGTTAAAATACCACAGGGTGTATTTGTGTTGTTTTAACATAGCATTGTATCTCAATGTTCAGAGAAATCGGAGAAAGGGGGGTTGGTTTCTGTGTGTTTTTTGCATATCCCTGCAACATTGATATATAAATGAAAGTAGAAATATGCGTCATTTTTAAATGATGAAATTATAAATCTGAATTCACTATTATATACCTCAGAACTTTTTTGTACACCGTTGATCAAATGGCCAATTCCAGGTTCACTGTCACAGGCAGACACTCAATTCCATTTAAGCTATTAGGATAAGGGTTCCTATAGCTGAGCCTGTAGCAGCACCCTATGGTAAACTATGCTTTAGGCACTTATTAGCAGCTGTTTTCATCTTAGTCCATATCGATATATAATTGGTCATGGCATATATGACCTCAGGTTCCATTGACATCAGTGCAGCTGTCTTTTAGTCTGCCTATTGTAAACAATTCCTTTATAAAAAATATTATTATTATTCCTTTGTAAAAACATATTGTATTTCTCCTGCATCCCTTAAAATGTAAAGGAAATGAATGTTATATCTTATTAAACTTCACATATTCTATTCCTAAAGGGAACTGGTGGAAGAGCTTCATCCCTTAATGAAAGAAGCTTTGGAAAGAAGACCCGAGGTAAGTGTTTGTTTTATTTTTTAAGTTGACTCACTCGTTGTAAGGCAGCCCTTTACCATGGAAAAATATGTGTTTGTCTATCTTGTAAATCTGCTTCTCTTCCTAAAACAGAACAAGAAGCGACGTGAGCGAAGAGATTTGCTTAGACTACAGCTGCTGAGGATTTTTGAACTACTTGCTGATGCCGGAGTTATAAGTGACAAGTAGGCTGATTGACTTTTTTACATTAAACTTCCGTTTGACGAAAAGTAGAAAGCATGAAGGTAATTCATGTGTTTTTTTTTTTTTTTGCCTTTAGTACGAATGGGGCTTTGGAGCGTGATACCCTTGCCCTGGGCGCTCTGTTTCTGGAGTATGTGGACCTCACTCGGATGCTGCTTGAAGCAGAAAATGACAAAGACGTTGAAATTCTGAAGGATATCCGGGCACATTTTAGTGCTATGGTGGCAAATCTGATACAGTGTGTTCCAGGTAGAATACAAAAATCACAATTACTTCATCTTACATACCTTTGTACACAATACAGAAATCATAATCTAAACTGATAACAAGTTGAAAACTATTTGAGAATATTTTAGTTTACTCTGAGGTACTACACACTCAGAGGTAATACACACTCAGAGGTAATACACACTCTGAGTACACACTGAGGTACTACACACATTGAGTTACTACACACTCTGAGGTACTACACAGTCTGAGTACACACTGAGGTAGTACACACTCTGAGGTAGTACACACTCTGAAGTAATACACACTCTGAGTACACACTGAGGTACTACACACGCTGAGGTACTGCACACTCTGAGGTAATACACACTATGAGGTACTACACACTCTGACTACACACTCTGAGGTACTACACCTGCATAACACTGAAATGAACTAAACTGGTCCAGGCTGATATGGTATGATTCAGTTTGCAATAAGAACCGTATAAAGAATTTAGTTCTTTCTCAGTTTGATGAGTGGGTTGGCATTCACTGACTATCATATATACTGTACATTGCGACAGTGCCATTGCATGTCTCCCTCTTTAGAGAGAGACTGTATTAAAAATTAAATGGATTTATGGGGTGAAAATGAAATCCAATACATGATTCTTGACAAAGGCTTATAGCAGATCTATTTTCAGACATCCTGAACCTGGTGATGGATGTGTAATTATTCATGAAGTTGACTAATGAATTCCCCTCATAAAACATGTTCCTTGCTGATCACAGTACAGTGTTTCCCCTCAAGTTATTTTTCTTGGCTGTTGGATCTTGCTTCTCATTAGTAAGACAGTGGCTGATGCCTCATTGTCTTTCTCTCCGCAGTCCATCATCGGAGATTCCTTTTCCCGCAACAGAGTCTCAGGCACCACCTGTTCATCTTATTCAGCCAGTGGGCCGGCCCATTCAGTGTTATGTTTACACCTCTGGATCGTTACAGTGACAGGAACCATCAGATCACCAGATACCAGTACTGTGCGCTAAAGGTAAATCATTATTACTCTGCACTTCGCCTGCCTGTGGCTGCATAACCCAGAGTTATGAAGTTTTGCAAGATATTCAATAATGTATGTGTGTATTGAAGCTCATACATAAAAATGATGCATTTTTCTATATTCTGCCTATAAGCAGGAAAGATCACTTTTTACCTCCAAGAGGGAACCTCAGTATCTTATTTTCAAGATAATAAGATTATCTTTTATAGCTCAGTGCTACAAAATAACAATGAGTAACTGTCTGGTACTCATCTGGCACAGGTGTTTTTAGAGGAAGTAAGCTACTCGAGAACACTATGGAAAATTATTATTACTATTATTATCCAGTCAGCCATCAAATACTGGCAAATCCCATTAATGTGTATTCAAGAGCAGTCACACACAATATAACTAAGGATGTATTTTTTTATTTTGTATCATTTAAAAATAAATACAGCAAATGCTTGCCTTATTGACACTCTACCTGTTTGCACTGGCACCTGGCAGCCAGTTAAGGTTGCAGTCCCAGGAAATGATTGAACACACTGCATAAAGAAAGATGCGCAATGACTTTAAAATGTCTTCAATGAAAAAGACATCAGCTGCAGCTGCATCAGAAATATTGCTGCTAAAGATCGCTCTGTCCAGAGCAAAAAGGGGACATTTCACATGTCTGTTGTTTTACATGTATATATGTTTTTATTTTGTCTGATAATTCACCGATGGTGAAAATACAATGTTTTTAAAAGGTGGACATAAAAAACAAAATATTCTGCAGTTTAGCATTTTCTGTTTTTCAAGTAAGCACTTAAACATTGAGGAAAATGTGTTGTATAATAACTCTAGAGAAAATAATCAATTTGGAATGTAACAAAGCTATTTTTTTCTGCTTTTAATAAATGTTTATTTGTGAAATATGTTGGGATACTTATTTTTAGACTGTGAAACAAGCCATTGTTTACCGTAAAAAAATAAATAAATACACTCCTAACTATAACTGGTAAACTGTATCATTGTTACAGCAACCCTGGGCTTGCACATAATTATGATAAAAAAAGAAATGTGTGGTGCTGTTCTTTTTTGAACTGATTACAGTTTTTGCAGACATGTTGTCTATGTCACTTTTCCATGAATAGTAGATGCATGCTGACAGTAGTTTGAGGCTGTGCTTATTTTTATACTTGAAGCATCTGTTACTGTCTTTAAAGTTAACAGTATTGAAATGCATATGTATATAACAACAGGAGCAGTGCAGTCATTATTTCTGTCTTTTTGTCTTTTAGTTTTATGGCACAGAACGTTTCGACTTTGCTTAAGTTCATTGAGTTGTCGTTCAATTGCCGTTGAAGCATTTTCCTTTTTATTTTCTATTGTTTATCTTTCTGCAGTTCATAGTTTCTGTTTATTTCCAGGCCATGTCGGCAGTTCTGTGCTGTGGACCCGTGTTTGACAACGTTGGCCTCTCCCCTGATGGCTATCTGTATAAATGGCTGGATAATATTTTAGCATGTCAGGATTTACGGGTATGCATGATTTATTACTAGATGTAAATTACCAAATATTTGTTCAGTATTATTATTTTTTTGTTATACACAACTTTGGTTTAAACAACTTGTACCAATGGCAAAAATATATTTGTTTTACCAAATGTTTACCTATTTAGTTAGTATATCACTGTATTTAATATAAAGGCTTGTTCACATGTACCACAACTCAGCAAGACAAGCTATCCTTAATAATAACTGTCTCTGCACTCCTAGTTGTGCTGGGCTCGAGGCCATAAATAATCAATAATAAAATGAATTACCTCACTGAACTAATTTGACAAGTCTTAACTCCAGCTGCAGTGTCATGTATCAGCTCTGTAGTCTATTTAGTGAAATATCTGAAAGGCCTACAAGCAATGAGTTTTAATAGTCACGTGAACAGAAGCGTGAATCTGTGTTTCAACATCATGACAGCATTGGCTTCAAAAAGACACTTTGGAACCTCTTATACCTCTTAATATCAGGTAAGACAATGGAATTTAAATGTGGACTATGATGTAGTGACAGCAGTAGGCAGCCATTGTCTGAGTATCAATAACTGACAGAGGTGATTATTTTTTGTTTTCTTTCTCTATTTAAATGTTCCTATCTAGGTTCATCAGCTCGGATGCGAAGTAGTCATCCTCCTGTTAGAGTTAAACCCGGATCAGGTGAACCTTTTCAACTGGGCTGTGGATCGGTGCTTCACTGGGTCCTACCAACTAGCGTCTGGCTGTTTCAAAGCTATCGCCACAGTCTGTGGAAGCAGGTAATGACTTGAACAGTCAAGACCAGGGGTGGCCAAACTTCCTGACCCTACGAGCCACATGCCAAAATTTCCATATGGTCGCGCACAAGACATTTTAAATACCTGCATTGTTGTGCAGTACAGTAGTTGTTAGGCTATCTGTTGATAGCAGCAAAATACACAAGGGATAGAGCATTGCAGCGCCTACACAATTTCTGTCTTTAATTTGTATTGTATTTTAAATCTAGTGTAATAAACTTTAAATATAACACTATGGTGTTTTTCCATTTCTATTTATACTGTATGTGTTACACACATTAAATAAAGTATATTCAGATAATATGAAACAACATACAATAACTGTCCTGATTTCACGAAAAAAAAAACCACATAAAAAAACACATTTTTGTAAGGATCATTTACCCTACCCTTGAAGATCGAAATGCTGGGTTTTAAAAAAAAAAAGACTTTTGTATTAAATACTTTTGAGAGCTTTGTGGATGACAAATGCACCATATTCATTTTGAAAGGGATTACAGTGTGCTCATGATGAGATGTAAGATATGTAAATATAATAATTTTACACCTGCAGTATAACATTTAAGCATGCGTTCTCTTGTCTAGTTGCCATACAAAACTCGCTTGAGTCGTTCAATCAGAGTCTTTACTGAACGCCAAAAGCAGCATCTGCCTTAAGTCTGATCCAGAAATATATTCAGATTAAAACGTGTTACGAATTTGTTTCATCATGACGTTTGAGGTTGCTTGCCTTGCACAGGCTACAGTGTTTATTTTTACATTCTCTCTCTTCGTTTTTGTTTATTATTCTTTCTTCAGTTTGTTTGAGCCACAAAGTGTGTCACCCAGCATTTCACTGGGAGCTGCACTTGAACTGCCCGGGAGACGCATGCGGCTCGTGAACAGCAGTTTGGCCACCTCTGGTCTAGATGTTGCCTGTGGCTCTGGGAAATTTCTCTGCACTGTCATCTCTGGTGCCTGTCATATTTTCAGCTTCTGTCATCTCTCAGAGTGTCTGAACATTTACTTCAATAATGGTGCATGCACTGCCTATTATGACTTGAACATTACTCAAACACAGCTTGCACATTTATACCTTATCTATCTTCAGCTGTAGTCATTGGTATGCAGCCAATACTTACCAAAAATATATTACTCTAACCCCCCAAAGCTTTGAAAAATAGGGTCGTCATAAAAATAGCTGTGTGATTTAAAAATGGAGAGCTGTGTATTTTTATAATTGTTTTTTTTTTTCTTTATGTTTTTTTTTTTTTCAGGAGCTATCCATGTGATATAGTTACGTTGCTAAACTTAGTGCTGTTCAAGTCATCTGACACCAACAGAGACATTTATGAAATTTCAATGCAGCTTATGCAGGTATGTTAAAGTGAATTACTTCCCCCACAATACCTGGATACCTTGACAAAATGTAGTTATATGCCTACCGTTTAGACCACTTATATGATTGCTAATATGATTTAATCAACCCTCAATAATAACCATTGACAACTTTCTAAAGAAGGTACAAATGCCGTTGGTGATGTCTGATTTTGTCATCTATAACACATTTGTCATTTTAACATATTGCATTAATTGATTATTTCATTTTCCATCTAATAAAGAGCAGTACATGTTCACAAATACATGCTGACCATTTTTATTTTATTTCAATAGATTCTTGAAGCAAAACTATTTGTATATTCTAAGAAGCTTGCTGAGCAGAAGCCCGGCAGTATACTGTGTGGCACTCATGGCCCGCTGCCCCCTCTGTACAATGTGTCCTTATCACAGCTTTCCAATGAGCTCGCCAAGATGTATCCTGAGCTCACCCTTCCGCTCTTCTCAGGTACATATTTAAACGACACTGAAGCGGATTAGCTAGCCTCATTCACAGGACCTCAGACGGTTAAGCCATCATTAATGAAAACATATGAAAATATCCCCTTGCATTCATCCCTGCAGCAATGCTTGCCAGTCTCTGTTAATCATGCATGTCTGTTCTAAATGCACGAACACACCTCCCACTAGAATGAGAAGGCTTGTGTCATTTATTCATTAATGGAGAACTGAAGAGAGAGTACAAAAAAAAATAATAAAACACCTTGCAAGAAACCTGCAAATCACCTACTGCCATTTTCGTACAACAACCTTTATCTTCTGCATTGAGGATAATGGACAAAATAAGTTTCTATTCATACGCTTCTGTACACATACACATATTCAGGTATTGGGCATATAAACAACCTTTTATTTACAAGCATAAGAATTTGCATGAGAAATTGTGATCTAAGATATTTATATATATTTATAATTTGAAACAGTTATATCCCCCTTCCCGTTTACTGAATCTGTCACTTGCACTGATTTGCTGAATTCACTCTTTTTCTGTCCGCCTCTTGTTGTATGACTGTGTTTACATTACTATTCTACAACTACCCTCCTGCTCAGAGTCTGTAACATATTCCTGTTTAAATTGTACGGTAGTCGTGTGGGCTTTCTCCCTATGTATACAGGCAGCCAATTACTCACTGGGAGCTCAGTGCAGCTCACCAGCCCTGCTGCTTGTTACCATGGTAATATAAGGTCTAAATCAAGACCAAAATGTTCATGGCGTATAACAAAATACTGATGTTTGTTTCAGAAATACAAGAAACATATTTGTCTTTGCAAAATTTTAAACTTTTTTGGCTTATTTAAAGGGTACATAAGGACGTTACATGCTCCCATGTGTTGCTACAGCTGTTTACGCAAGGTGTGTGCATTGTTTTAATTTTTATTATTATTTTTTTTTTTTACATTTTGACTACTTTTTTAAATTGCATTCCCTGCCTCAAGATGGCTTCCCATGTTCACTTGTAAATCTCCGTTACATTTGTGTGCAGGAGGATGATGGGAAATGTAGTTCTGAGAGGTCCATGCGGGGTACATGGGAAGCCATCTTGAGGCAGGGAATGCAATTTAAAAATTTAAAAAAGTGGTCTAAATGTAAAAAAAAAATAATAATAAAAAAATTCAAACAATACACACACCTTACGTAAACAGTTGTAGCAACACATGGGAACATGTAACACAATAAAATAAAAAGGTCCTTATGTACCAGGATAGCTCGCTAGATCAATTGGTGACGGTCAAGGTCCTACTCGCTAGATAATTGACCACTGCCATCATATATATATATATATATATATATATATATATATATATATATATATATATATATATATATATATATATATATATATATATATATATATATATACACTGTATATTTAGGTTATGTTTTGGACTGGCAGCTTGTCACATGCTTTCACTGCACTCTATGGTGCAAGTACCACTGTAAACTCTTGTAAGCTTATTAACTTCTCATTCTGTTTGTTTAAATTCAGAGGTCAGCCAGAGATTTCCCACAACCCACCCAAATGGGCGTCAGGTCATGCTCACTTACCTGTTACCATGGCTACACAACATTGAGCTGGTAGACAACGGGCTGCTCCCTCCTGTCTCCAGTCCCAGCACCCCTGAGGATGAAGCAAGAGATAAATGGGATACCCTGGGCTGCACTCACCGGCTGAAGGGGAGTGGCTGGGGGTCACTGCAGGCCACATCGCTGGTCCTCAACAACCTCATGTTTATGACTGCCAAGGTACTTGATGGATTGTTTCAGATAAAGTACATGTTATTGAAAATGTGGCTATTGTTATTCATGCACTGCTTAAAGTCATTTCAGGCAACCAGAGCATGAAAAGCCAGTGACATCACACTACACCGCGGTGGATCATTTACAAACGTTGTAAATATTAAACTACGAAACAGTAAATGCGCAAAGTAATTGTACTGCTAGACCTGTAGCTATATCCATGTACAGTATATATGCTTTCAGCAAACAGAAGACAGTTCATCCAAATGTAAACAAAGGAATCACAGAAAGCAGCATGTTGCTTTCTCACTCTTTCACACAAAATTATCCCCGTGGCAACCAAGCAATAAATCCAAGCAGCAGTGCAGTTTATGAAAGTTCAGATATTTCAAATATTCATAACAAGTTGCTTCTTTGAAATATGATAAGGGACTTTGGACCATACTTTCAAAGATTTATCTCCAGTCTTAAATTAACTCCTATTTCTTTGAAAGGAGAAAAAAATCATGTAAATATTACAAAATGAGAAACAAACAATGTGAGAGAGCTTAAAAGAACTTGGATTGTATTACTTAGTGCTCTGTAGGTGTGCTTTGCTGTTGTTTTGTTGAGTTACAGTAAATGTTTATATATTTCAGCACGGAGATGAGATGCCTGGGCCAGAGATGGAGAATGCTTGGAATGCCCTTGTAAGCAATGACAAGTGGAGTAACAACCTGAGAACTACGCTGCAGTTCCTCATCAGTCTGTGTGGAGTGAGCAGTGACACCACCCTTCTGCCATACGTAAGTGCTGTATTAGCATTGAAAAAAATCTTTATGCTCAGAGGCACACCAAAATACCATTCAGAGGAAGCATTCTCTGATAACCTGTAGACATGTTTACTGCAATATTATGTGGTAAAAGTGTAGAAAATCAAGGTAAAAGAATTGATACAAAGGATGGTAAATCACAGATGCGTTTTGTAAATTATACACACCATGGTTACTCATGGTTAACCATAGTAAATGCGAAGTATAAGCATGGGAAAAAGTTTGGAAAATTACAGCGCACATTTAAAGTGCATGAAACTTTCCTTTTGATTTGTAACCATAACAACATTTGAACATGCAAGGTGCATTTAATTTTTTAAATTTTTTTTTTAATGGAACTGGCATCACTGATAGGACTGACAAAATCCAGAAACTATCTAAATAATTGTTACCCTCCTCCTTCACAGATTGGGTTACGGTAGGCCCAATTTGAAACCAAATGCAAACTTGACCAATTTTTTAAATTGAAAACAAAATCAATTTTAAACTAGCAACAAGCAAACTTTGCGCTTTCAGTGTTTTCTGTGAATGTTCTGAACACTAACACAGTTTTTTTTAAGCGTGCTAGTTCTACACCAAAAACATAAGTGATTTGATAGGAATGGTCCCTTTTGTGTTAGCTGCCTTTGAGTTGTTGTTGTTGTTGTTTTTGCTGACTATTTTCCTTTCCAGTACCTAACTAACCTAAAATTGTTTTGATTTCAGATTAAAAAGGTTGTGATCTACCTGTGTCGTAATAACACCATTCAAACAATGGAGGAGCTGCTGTTTGAGCTGCAGCAGACAGACCCTGTGAACCCTGTGGTCCTGCACTGCGATAATCCACCTTTCTACAGATTTGCTGCAAGCAACAAGGCTTCAGCAGCTGCCTCTGGTAGGACTACTGCTCTCTGTTTATAGAATAATTGTTTTTAGTCAAACAGGACTGTGAGACTACTGGCTTTGTGTAAAGGGAATATGGGCAAGACAACTCAAATAGCACATAGCGATTTACAATATCTTATACATTATGTAAAATTGTGTTTAAATCAGATAAAGAAAAACACCTTAAAGAATCCTGTATTCAAGCCTGCAAATATGATCTGGAGACACAGAGAGCTAGGAGTCAGATTTTTTATTTTTTTTTGTACAGGGACGACGTCCAGCAGTAACACTGTAGTAGCTGGCCAAGAAAGTTTCCCAGACACGGATGAAAGCAGATTAATGAGAGAGCCCGATGAAAGGTTTGTATTATCTGTGAAGATAACAGTGAACAAGGCCGGGTATCAAATAGCCACTGGTCTAAAGAGTCATGTCTTTAATGTAGCGGTGCTGGGGGCGTTGCTACAGTATGCTCTAAAAACGTTATATATCACACAATTCTTTCGCCTGTCTACAATGACATTTGTTTAAATTTACACTTTAAAAATACCCTGCTAGCTGACAGTTTCTGATTACCTGTGTAGGACACTTGAACCAAATTATATTAGGTGAATAACTACTCACATAAATTCCAGTCTATTACAGTAATGTACATACAATATTTATCAAACTATTTCCACCATCACCAGCGTCTGTGATTTGCGTGTCGTAGGGTATTTGCAGTGGTGTCACGTATTAGAAAAATATTGCGTCGATTGCCTGGAATCAGTTGGAACACCTGCTCTCCCATCTCCTATCCCAAAACGATGGTCGCTTGGAGTTTGAGCTTGCCCTGCTCAGGCTATACATTTAAGTATGACTGATTGTAAGTGGTTTAATCCCTCGTTGTTTGTTTATTTGTGCAATGTTAGGATCAGCAGTGTGATCAGAGCGCACACCAGACTAGACTCAAGGTACAGCAACAGCTCCGGAGGATCTTACGACGATGACAAAAGTAAGATTTAAGTTTGGCTGGAAAATATTTGATGTTTCACTTATTCTTTTGGGACATCAGTAGTGACTATATACTTTTATTTTGCAGTATTTGTACAGCTAAGGAAGGAGAAATCAAACTTTTGTTTTGCAGTAGCAGCCACGCTCAAAGGTTAGCAATGCAAGGAATGTAACTAGCATAGTGTCATATGTAGGTGGTGTCTTGCCTGTTTGATAAAGCTTTCTATTCTTGGCTAATGGATGTGACTTATTTTAGGTGTGTATGAGGTTATGAAGGTATTCAAGCTTTTTACTTTCTTCGATTGAACATTAAAGCTTGACGCAGTGTTGAATAACCCACTGTTTACCTATGTTGTGCCTAGTGTATACTGTTACTGATCCACATGCATCCTTTTATTTTAATCAAAACTACATTGCAAGCTTATAATTAACTCTGAGTAAAAGCCTGTCTCAGATTACATTCTGCAAACCTACATTTTTAACTGTGTAGGAAGAATCCACTAACTATTAGGTACAGGTCTTTTTACATGGAGCTGTTTTCTTTCAAAGATACGTCATACCAATGGTATTCATTC
>NC_054542.1:2247415-2290932 GCF_017654505.1 Polyodon spathula
TTATGGCGAGACTTGATGATTGCAGTCCATCGACAATCCCCAACAAACTTATCCAAACCTAACCTATACTTAACCTATCCAAAAAGACAAATTGCTGCAAAAGGTGCTTCTACCAAGTACTGACTTAAGGGGCTGAACACTTATGCAACCAGTAAATTTAATTTTGTACATTTTCTTTGCAAGTTTTGCTGACATTTAACCTCCTCTTCATATAACAGTGATCAGTTTAACCACTACAGCTTTGAATAAAAAAAAAAAATTGTTTGAAAAACTGTGTACATATTATTTCTAATGCTCCTGCAATCCACTGTATATTATGTGTGTGTGTGTGTGTGTGTGTGTGTGTGTTATTTCATGGACACCAAAACACTTTCCTCTACTACTAACTTTTTAAACAATTTACCAGGCACCAAACCCTAGAAGTGACTGGGTCCTGATTTAAATTAATATGACCAAGCTTTTCCAAAGGTAATCATTGCATCATGTAGTATGTGTAGAGATATTAATGAAGAGAGGCCACATTGCATAACCGCCCTGCTAAATTCTTTGAAGACTGTTATAGAAATAGGTTTACCTATTACATAAGCACAGAGCTCACTTGTAATTACTATTGCAATAGGTAAAACTAAATCCTGAGCCACTAGAAGGCACATTCCATTACCTTTATGGAGTGTAATTAACATTTTTTAGAAGCCAGGTACCGTATTTAAAATCAGTTGAGCATTGGGTTCTCCAGAGAAACGTTGAGCAACAGCTTATGGCTGACAGCAATGCCATTTCAAGACAGTGCAGGGCTGCATATATTCTATCACACATTTCAAACTATTCAGAGCTTCACGTTTTAAAATATCCTTGACATACTAAGGTATTGAACAAATATTGATAAATCCTTTCAACTTCTTTGAAGATATCTTGAACCCAATTATATTAATAGTGAGTTGAGCATACAATGAAGTGTAACAGAACAGTTAAACAAACAGAAGCACAAGAGATAAGAGGGGTTCCTGTGAACTCTTTGTACTGTACATGCAATGTTTGCATTGTAATTCAACCTTGGACATACAAACACAAGTTGCACTCATGGCTCGCCACTCTCCCAATTTACCAGAATTTGAAAGGAGATCTGCTGAGTTCCCTGATATCAGCCTGACTTCAGATGTCTAAATTACTTTTCAGTGGCAGAGAAAAAAAAGAAGCACTATATCCACAGTGTGCAACGTACTACATATGGCAGTAATGGCCCTATAACCACATGCATATATTGATGTTAAACTATAATTATAGCACTGTGTGACGGGGTACACCCAGCCCCTGTATTTACTTGTATTATTTTTGTATTGTTGTATTATTATTGTTGTTTAATGTATTTGTATTGCTATTTTTTGTAGTGAAATGTAGTTGGCAGGGACGAGGATTGCTTCTCGTCTCTGCCAAAATACCTCCCGTGAGAATATGTGGCCAGCAGCTAAACATTTATTGACAAATTTGCTGAGGACCACACTTATGAGAGAACCCATGCGGAATGTGGTCCAGGGATAAGCGAGGTCATTAATAACCCGTTAATTCCTCGACCACTCTATAAACCTGCAGCTTAATGCTGACCGGGGTTGAGAGTGGACAAAAAGAGGGTTAACAGGAGTCAGAGAGAGAGAGAGGTATATAATGAATGTATATTTGTTTTGGCCATTGTGCCTTTTGTTTTAATAATTACTACTACTGCTATTAAAATAACTACTACCACTACTACACTAATAATAATAATAATAATAATAATAATAATAATAATAATAATAATAATAATAATAATAATAATAATAACACAAAGTAAACTTACCTTCATACAGCTGTGCATACTGAGGAAATCCTGCTGCTCGTAACCAGTCACATGCCTCTTTTGCATCAATTTCTGAAAACAAACCAGAAATTCTTAAGTCAGTCACTCAGTAATGCCCAACCCTTATATATAACAGATGTCCTCAGCATTGCTACAGGACAACAAGAAGCCTTGTGGTTTCTGGCGAACATCTCCTAGGAAATATTGTTAAACAACAACAGCAAACAAAAAACACACACAATGAACACAGGTTACATAACATATTTGGATGATTCTTCTCATTGTGAGCTTGTAGTGGTAATGGCCTTGAACAATGTGTGGTTTGGAACAAGTTATAACACTATGTAACACAATTTTTGTTCCTGGGTAGTAAGTGTTATTTCCTAATTGCTTATGCCTCAAAAGTATAGAAAATGGCTATTATTCCCCACAAACTTTGCTTTTGTGACCAGGACAATGATATTTTAAAATGTACCTATTTCCAATGAGAAAACATATGAATCCAAATTAACATGTATTTATACTAAAGTAATATAAAAATGACTACAAAAGATTTAGAAGTGAGTAGTTTTTAGAGATTTACGATTATACTGTAAATCACTTTCAAGAATCAGCCTCCAAATGTAGTCTCCCATCATGTTCTCGTTATACCGTCCTTGGTAGCGGCGTTCAAAGTCCAGTATATCCTGGTGGAAGTGCTTGCCTTGCTCCTCCGAGTACGCTCCCATGTTCTCCTTGAATTTATCAAGATGAGCATCAAGAATACGGCCTTTGAGGGACATCCTACAGCCCATTGTGCCGTAGTTCTTCACCAGAGTCTCAACCAGCTCCACATAGTTTTCGGCCTTGTGATTGCCCAGGAAGCCCTGAACCACTGCGATAAAGCTGTTCCAAGCCGCTTTCTCCTTACTAGTGAGCTTCTTGGGTAATTTACTGCACTCCAGGATCTTCTTTATCTGCGGTCCGACCAAGACACCGGCTTTGACCTTTGCCTCAGACAGCTTAGGGAATAAGTCTTGAAGGCTGCCAACTCCTTATCTAGAGCTCTGACAAATTGTTTCATAAGGCCCAATTTGATGTGCAGTGGTGGCATCAGCACCTTCCGGGGGTCCAACAGTGGCTCCCACTTGACGTTGTTCCTCCCCACAGAGACAGAGAACTCGGTCCACTGTGGCCAGTCCCGCCTGTGGTAGTGCGCCTTGGTGTCCCTGCTGTCCCAAAGGCAAAGACAGCTGGGAAACTTGGTAAAACTACCTTGGAGACCCATCAGGAATGCCACCATTTTGAAGTCTCCTATGACCTCCCAGAAAAATGCTGATATGTATCCACTTAGGCAGTTGGAACTAAACTGAACTGGTGGGCTTAAGGCCCCTGTATTTATACTACTATTTATATTACTGGAAAGTTCTAGAAGTTACTCCAAGTTTACTCAGCACTGAATCTATCTGGAATGTTCTTGAAAATAGGTTAATTTCAAAACATCACTGTCCTGGTCACAAAAGCAAAGTTTGTGGGGAATAATAGCCATTTTCTATACTTCGGAGGCACAAGCAATTAGGAAATAACACTTACTACCCAGGAACCAAAAAAATGTTGTTACACGGTGTAATCCTTAGAAACAGAAAACAACAAAAAAAAAAAAAAACATTTAGGAAGAGAAGCAGCTGCTCTCAAAGATATGAGTTAACGGTGCGGTTATGGTACTTTTACATTTAAAAGTTTAAACATCTCAAACCTTAGGATCTAGCTTTGCTTCTCTTTGCAGCTACACTACTGAGATCTGCAGCCCACACACTTAGTACCCTAAAACAGAAGACTGTATCCTCAGGCTAGGGTATCTGACAAGGAGCTAGCAAGTTTGGGCATATGGACAGAATCTGTCAATTTTCTAGGCGACTGAGGATAATAGCAGTATTGGCTGTAGTAGTGGCTGTTGTCAAGCATGTGGAGAGTTGTCAATCAGTGAGATTCTAATCCTTTATAATACATGGTTCAATTTTATTTTCCCATAAAGTGCAACTGAGTTGATCCAGTTATCACTCGTACATTGTTAGAACCGTGACCCTGGTACACATGAACTCTAACGGAAATGCATCCTTACCTCTAAGCTGAAGTTTCAAAGACAATACTGTACCCTGAACCCATTGCATTATAATACCTCCCCATATCGTCCTATTCATTAGCACTGAGGCAAACACCAAGTTAAGTGTGGTTTTCATAAAGTAATACAAACACAGTTAAAACTAATCAGATTTCTTTTTAAGCAGGAATGTTCTTCCCTTAAACTTCATTACCCAATTATTACATAAGTAAAATCTGCTGTTCTGGCTCATCTTTAAAGACCTTTGTCTAGCTAAATGTCAAGGAGATAAACTTAATGGCTCGATTCCTGGTAGCTGAAAAGAAATTAAACCAAGACATTGTATTCCATTTTTTAAACATTAAATGAATGCAGTTATTTAACGATGATGAATCATTTCTGACTAAAGTGTGGGAGATTTATGGTGTTCCCTTTGCTTCTGCAAGTTGTTGGTACAAAACAAAGTTATTACAGAGTCATACATAAACTTCAGAAAACACTGGATCACAACGGAGCTGATAACCTACCCAATCATGAAGACAGACATGGATAAGAATGAAGGGATGTATCATATGGACACAGTTACCCAACGTATTGTCTAGCAGTGCCTCTGGGCACTAATCCATCCAAACAGTAGCCTCAGCTGACTAGAAGTCTTAATCAGGAGTGTCACTATCCATATGAATGACGTGAGGGTTCACCACATTTCAAGAGGGGAAAAGACAGTCTTGAAAGCACAATTAACACATGAAAATGCAAAACAACAGCCACTTTCAAAGCTGAGAGTTTAAACCCCAGGGAAGCCAGAAGCCTTTTCAAAAACGGACACAGCCACCCAAAAAAAAAAACAACTGAGGCCCCTCATCCTCTTTCCAGAAAGGGTTCTGGTTAAACTCAGTTTTACAGCTGCCTCTGATTACTGTCCTGAGAGGTGACCTGTGGGTCAGGGTCACACTCTTAACTCAATTTAACCATTGTAGAGATTTAAAAAATCAGGATCTCCTGGTTCCTAGTTTTCGCATCACCAGGTCACCCTGTCTCTTACCCAAGCAATTTACAAGCAATATGTCTACTCTAATATCTCGTTTTGTACCAGTAATCATCAATTGTGCAGTCCTGGGAAGAAATACAAATACAGATAACAAAAATGAAAAGCTTGGATGTCTGTAATGAGAACGTTATTCACAACTGTCTTCAAGCAAGACCCAGTGAAAATTAAAGTGATGTTTCATAATTTTGGATACAACGGCTATAGGGAATGTACAAATGAAATATGCTATAAAATACTTACAATTATTAATGATAAAACAACAAGATAAAAACAGTTACACTATTAAACCAGGCTTTTGTAGGTGCTGCAGAGGAGAAAAAGCCTATTCCTTATACATACAAAGCTCTTCAGTACCTCTGATCTGAATAGTTTCACTACTGGTGCCCCAGGGGTGAGTGTTACCGGTCTCTGATCCAGGTTTCAGGTGCCCAACGAGAATGACATGTTTTGGTGATGACATTTATGACTAGTCCCAACCTGGCCAAGTATTTGAACCTTTGCTGTAGAAAGTTCAGGCTTGAACAGCCCCTAGTCATCCCCCCTAGGGCTGTCAAAGAAGTTGGGATTTCACCATCCTCTAGCTCCACCCCAGGTCCAATGATGGTTTCTATTGCTTCTTATCTCAATCTATCATAGAGAACACTATCCATCTATGCTGTATGACAGCACCAGGCATCTGTTCAGAAACAGTTACTACTCACTTGGAATTCCTACAAAATTGTCTTCTGGGGCATTATTGAATAGGGGTTAAAGTAGTTTTGCAGGGGGAATTGGGCTTTTAATGTCTATACTAGTACTGAATTCAAATACCGCAAATAAATAATGAAAATGTACTGTATAATAAAAGCTAATTCTACAAACATACGTATTGTAGCTGAGTTGTGATCTTTTCTACAATAGCAAATTGCCACCTTCCCCATAAATGCTTTTTCATTTCAATTACACAGCTGAGTAATGACAGTGTTTTAAGTACTCTTTTTGTACATTAACCTGTGGTGTAAAGTTTGGGAGGGACAATGGCAGCACCAATCAATGCTGGTCTTGCTAACCAGAAAAACCACACTGTTAATTCTAATGCTAATGTACAGTAAATTGAAGAATCGTTGCTATTTCTAACTATTTGCATGGGTGAGGGACTGCTTCATATTCTAAAGAAGGCATTAATTTAGGTCCAGGTTAATATTAGCCCGAACTGGATATTAATTGAGGTACAAGCTATTAGGATCTTTACAGTTAATGATTGTTGCTACATGGCCTGCACCTCTATGCCACAAGATCATGCAATTCACTACTGTATGTAACACAGCGAAGCAGCCTTAATCCTTACTGCTGTTGAAACAAAAGACAAACAAATCCTTTTGTGTTTTGAGTGAGTCTAACCTAAAACAGGGTTGGGCAGCTGTAAAAACCCGATCCGCCCATCTTGCAGACGCTACTGTGCCTTTAACAATAAGGCTTGATTGCGCTTCTAGCAAACTAGATCACTTACACATTGCTGAGTGAAAAAAAAAATCTTGGAACGACATGACAGCTATGAAACTTCTTGAGATTTTCCGGTATTATCATTCAGTCCATATTGTGTCATATTATTGTACTGTAAGGTGATATAGTACATAATAGCTATACATATGCATTAAAAAAAAAAGTGTATTCCTTTTGTTGTGATATTGTAAAAATATGTACCCAGGTGCTTGTGAGAGATACTGGGGGTTCATGTATAAAGGCAGTATGCCTTTAAGAAGAAAGGCGTGATGGGACATCAGCGGAACACTTGTCAGCTGACATACAATTACAAATGCTTAAGTGCAGAGGTGCTGGATTATTACACTGAGTTTCATGCAACAGTTATGATGGAGACCAAACGTGTGCGAGTACTGGTGTGTAAAAAAATGGTTAAAATGAACAGTTGCATTAATAAAATGTAGAACAGCGAAAAACAAAAATAGCTGTGCATAAGCAAGTGAAAACGTTACCGTCTTTTTTTGGTTTGTTTTTCTGTGTGAACTCCAATAAACTCACATTATCTTTCCACAGTCAAATCCTAAATAAATGCCCAAATAAACAAGGTAATTTTCCATAATACAAAACAGTAATGAAAAAGAAAATGTAGAACATAGAAAAGAGCAACCAGATCTAGTTAACAAAATGCAACACATTATCAAACTTCTTTGTCGTATTATATATTTAAGGAAAGGCAAGTTTATTTTTCCATTAAAAGTCTTTATGGCACAGGTCACTCAGCATTAAACTGAGCTATTTGGAAAAGCCTCATCCAACATCAGTTATGCTACCAAAGAGGTCTTATGGTCCTCTGTAGTGGAGAAATTCAGTGCTGACGGTGTTACCAGGAGGACAGTCAACCAGGTGATGAAAAGGTGACAGAACCTGCGGTGGTGAACAAAATCAAAACTCACAACGCAGCACGAGCATGCAGCAGGAACAGGAGGAGGGCCACCATCTACATCACAGCTTACACCGATGGAGAGGCAAGCAGAGAGGACAATCCATCCCAAACAAAGAGACCCTGGGTTTGAATATGCATTGTCTTCTCCGTCTTTCCCCTATCCTCTGAAGGTTTTCTTGCCTGTCCTCAACAAGAGCCAAGCGTCGCCGCATCAGGAAGTGTACCACAGCAGCCATCTTGAGGCCAATGACAGTTCTCTGAAGGGGTGTGCTTTTAAACAGTTTTTAATTACTCACTTCTATTATGGTTTACTCCTTGTCAGAGGAGGTGCAAAGTGTTTGGAGGGTCAGCAATTACCCAAGTGCAAGGTAAAAATCCTTACATCTCATTATGTTTGAGCTGGCTTAATATTCCAGATCCCTGCCCTCTTCCATGCTCTTTTCTTCATTTGAATACATTTCAATGGATTAATGATGGCAAAGTGCTAATTTGATAGCCTTTACATAAGCTGCATTTTTAGTGACCCCTAAAGTCCCACTTTACGCTAGTAAAGACGTTTTCTGGCAGCAATATTGTTTTTTGCAGCCGCAAATCACTTTGCACGTACCCTTACATCGGCCCAATAATTTGAAAGCCAACTGAAATGCATTCCAAGTTGGGTCACCCCAAGAAGGACGATGCTTTTCACATCGTTCAGGAATGTGTTTACCGCCATACTGAAAACAGAAAGAAAAAGAGCAGCTAGAACACTCAGAAGAAAGCATTTCTGAAGCTGAATATGTTTATGTACAAACATGAGTTACACAAGTCTGCAATACAGTCAGTGCTAAACTTTACTGGACAGAAACGTTTAGAAATGGAAAATGTGTAACATTCCAGATCTCCTTTCTACGAGATTTAGATACTAAACACTATGGCACAGATCCTGCAATTAAACCACTGTCTGTGTTATGCTGAAAATTCCCAATATAATAACAGGATTCTGACATAAAACTTTCCATTTTCATAGTGGAATTTCTCTTACAATAAAACAAACATTCACAAACAGATACTTAATTAGGACAATCATTCTAAAGTTATTGTACAGTCCCTGGTGGATATAAAAATACTACACAGTACACGTTACGTCTTCTTTCCCACACTGGTTCACATTCTTTAAGTATGTGGGAGAGCAATGAATCAGTAGACTCTGATTTCTAATACACATACAAGGACATCCCAGTAATGAATTCCTATATTTCCTAACACTGCCATCTGGCTATCCACCTGAGCACAATTCTGCTCTAAATGGGCTGTGCCACTCTGAATTTAATACAGGGGAAGCTCTGGTTTTTTTACTTGCTGGAAAAACCTTGTAAATATTTTTTAAATGAATATCTCATATGGTACTCTAAACTTTATGAAAAAAAAAACAAATCCTTTTCAAAATCTGTTGTTTAATCTGAGGCAGCTACTTTGGCTGAAGCAATTGAAATAGTCTGAAGTACCCCCTATCATATTTTGGAATGGAACTGCTCTAGTAAAAGTTGTTCCTTAAGGGCTGGGAATTCCAGATGTTGCACTAGCAAGCCCCTTAGAAATGGAAAAATGAAGGCAGCTGTACAGGGAAAACATGACAAACAAAGGGAAACCAAGGAGCAATGAGTCAGTGAGCCTTGTTTAATGTGGTTATGATTCCAAAAACCATACCACAAGAATGACAAATAACAAACATGTATTTTTTTTTCTTCTCCTGGGAAAGTTTAAGCTTGATTAGTAAACAGCATTATATCATTGTTGCTTCAGTTTTGTAACAGGTAATTCAGTAACACAGTCCAGTTTCAAACTTATTGTAAAGGAGTGTGCAACAGCTACAGTATTTCCTCATGTTCTGATGCACTTTCAAGTCTGGTTATTTTTGTGAAATTCATTGGCCAGCCTGTTCACAACTTTTGAAATCATACTTCAAAACAATAAAATAAATAAAGCCTGCACTATCCTCAGAAGAATGTATAAATAAGCTTTTTTGTAGGTAGTAATAATAAGTTAAAAATTAAAAGCATCAGAAATATAGGTATTTCTTTCTGAAAGGTTGATAAACCTTAAATACATTGAGTCTGGAATTTTTTTTCAAAACTGGAGGCATAGTACAGAGGGCTTGGTGGTCCAGAGGTTATTGAAAAGGGTTTGATGCCAGGAGGTCCCTGGTTCTAATCCGTGCTCTGGCGCTGACTGACTGTGTGTGACCCTGAGCAACTCACTTAACCTCCTTGTGCTCCATCCTTCGGACGAGACATAAAACTGAAGTCCTATTAGAAGTGACTTTGCAGCAGTTTTTGATGAATAGGTCACCCCTTAGTCTCTGTAAGTGTACAACTACTGAATAGACTTGACATTGGTCAATGTAACATTACCCTATATTGCACTTTGTCAAGCCATTCAAATAAAGTCTGTCTCCTTTAGAGAACAAGTGACCAAGTTTAACACTGCACACCTGCTGAATGCTTCACAATTTGTAGGACAAAAATGTATATTACCACACTATGGAATTACACAAGCAAGAAATCAGTCGTTCAAGCTTATTCCCTGCCCAGATATTTCCATCCCCAGCTTCACAATGCACCTTTCGTAGAAGTCTACTTGAAGATAATATTGTTTGCTTTCTGCTCGGGTATATGCATTGAAATCTGTTCTTGGACGAACTGGTTGTACACACTGTTTCTTTGATTGTAATGGTGTGAATAAAATGATTGGGACAGGGTTCTAATACTGGGTAGTGTGGGTTACAGCAAACCATGCCACTTTTTTTATTATAACCTTGTTCTAGCTACACTGCTTCAGCCGCTAGACACACCTCCAGTACCTGAAACTCTAAAATTTAAGAGACTGAAAAAAACAACTTTTGACTTATGCTTCCCTGTCATTTCCTGTGGAATGCTATATACTAGGGATGCCAACGTTCTTTACAGTTTGTAAACTTGCTGTTACACACATTGTGTACTTTTCTGTAGGAAATACTGCTATGAAAGTGATAGTGGACCCGAGTCCAAAGGTGATTCTTTAAAAAAACAACACAATCAATCAAAACACCTAACAGATATTTCGAGAAATATACACTGATTTATTACAAACATTTGGAAATCACCTTCTTTTAAAACATCGCATCATGGGGCTTTTCAAACAAACATACTGGTAATCCCTTGTTCCAGTAACAGGGAATTAACAACTTTTCTTCTCTGAAACTGCCAATTTATTTGGGGCCTTCCAAAACACTCAACATTACTGTAATACAGTTTAACAACACCACCAGCCATTTCTGAAAACATATCATGAAATTAAAATCTGAAACTCCCTTTTCAAGGTGACAGGACTTCTAAAAGGTGATATACCGTAGTAGGAAATTCCCACAAAGTGTCACCAATCACCCCCCTTCTTCCAAACTTCCTGTAACAATCCAACCAAGGACAGATAGTTCCACTATCCCTCTGTTTTGCTTGCCAATTCTGTATTCTAACCATGAAAGTTGTGGATTGGTTGCGCTAGATAGTGAAGTCTTCTCTATTCCAAAAAAGAGCAGGGATATAATAGGCAGTGGAAATGTCAATTTCAAACCTGTCCTGAGGGACCACCATCCTATGGGACACGGGATTCCTGCTCATTCAATCTTTTTTTTTTGATACATTGAGAGGCGGTAATGTGGACTTCTCTTCTCTTACTCACTTACTCTAATACTTTGGAACAAAAATTATGCAAAAAATAAATACATCTTGATAGTCCTATCTATTGAGTCACACCATAGACAGCACAACAACTAAACAGAAAAGCATTGTGGGTTAATGGAATTAGTCAATAACGGAACCCCATTTAAAATTAGACACCTGTAAGATTGCCAACATTGGGAATCCTAACAGACATTTTTTTTCCATTACTTTGCTAAGTTAGGAGTTGTTATTCTATTAGATGCATCTCTTGCATCTGCACTTTGTCTGTATTAAAAACAAAAGTGCTCTGGCTTTCTCAGCCCCGCAGCATATCATTCTGTTTAAGTACAGACAGAATGTTTCTTTTCTTTCTCAAAGTGACATAATCTAAGCAGACAAGAGAATAAGCCAGAGGTTTGGTATACAAAATTTGACTTAACCATGGTCAAACCACAAACACAGCAAAGCACTATTTTGGTCTTAATTTATCAGAAACCACTGTATATTTAGTGGTTCATTCTTTAAGATATTTTTTGTAGCTATAAGCCATATTCTTCCAGATGTTAGGATGATAAAAGTAAACTAACATTACAGAAGTTGTTAAATTGCACAGGCACCAAACCATATCAGCCCCTGGTGGACTTCACACACCTTTACAAAATTAACAATATAAAAATACATTTGTGTTGAAATATTTGTCTGCTTAACTGTAATTTAATGTAAGTGTAAAGGGTTCCAAAATGCTTTTCTAGTTTTTAAACGCTGACTTGATTTTATTTCCACAGAAAACACAGAGACAAACTGCATCCACTTTAAAATTATGATCACCAGACCAGACTATCCAAAGATATTGAATTAGGATAACTGCAATCAAACGTCATTATAACGTTACAGCAAAGAAGCCTAGTCCAAATGCACAGTAGTGACGCTTAACTACTGTTACCCTTTTCAACTTGGTTTCAACTTATAATAGTGTTTTTAAACGATGCCTAACATTATTTTCCGAGTTATATTTAGACCTTGCCAGGGAATGGTTTGACCATTCATAAAATAAAGAATCCAGAAAGTGATTTCATTTTGTGGTCTCTGGCATGGTATTGTGCACACCCTTTCAAAACCGCCATCTGTACTAACTCTGTCTTTACTTGTCCCCTACTGAAATACACCAACCCTGTTTTTCCAGCTACTACCGTCTTGGTGATCTAAAAAAAAAAAAAAAAAAAAAAAAAAAAAAAGACAAAAAGCTACAATGCAGCCCCAGCGCCAGACTGACGAATGCACAAGCAGCCTACATACTGGGATCTCTGATGAGTGAAGTGTTATAGTCTTGCCAGTGATTTGGCAATTCAAGGTTGTTTTGTTACTATTTACAGGAAGTGCAAATCTATTTTTTTTTTTATATGTTCACAATTGAAAGACCGTTATTCAATAAAAACAAATTGTCTTGGAAATTGACAGATGTGCTATTTTGATGTGCATGACTTATTGACATTTTTTTAAAAATGATCATATTATAATTTATTGTATAGCAAGTATCTCTTAATACATTAGACATTTTTTCTGACAACTACCTAAACTAAAACACATGACACTGTTGACTAATTAGGCTGTTTTGTACTCTAGCTATGCATTACAGGGTATGTGTTTTATTTATCCAATGCACCTTAACCCTGACCTGAAGAAGTCATTCTCCTTTGGGAGAGGTGAAAGTGTCACCTTCGTGCGGCTCTAATCTGTGGCTTGTTTAGAGAATATAGTACTGTTAATTAAGAACAGGGTTTTGACGTTTGGGATGTGCGTTACCTGTTTTCACATCAAATGGATTTAAACGTTTAAAAATAGAAAAGAAATGGATGATTTATGACCTTGGAATGGTTTGTAGACTCAACAAAACATAACAACTTCCTCTCAGCACTTCAGCTACCATAATCTCTTTTTAGGCTGTAGAAGCAGGCCTCTATAATCAAATGATAGCCTTTTTTGATGTCCATGCACACTGACACAACATCCAACCAACCAAGTCTCCATACCCTACACTGTTGTGTACAATATAAAGCAAGCAACATGAGAACTCTTGTTTTCTATGCATCTAAAACACTTCAGGACTGTCTTCAAATGTTAAGAAAGGAAGCTGATTTTACGGCACTGAGCCCGGACTGTATTTCTACAACTCTGTTAACCTGTACAGATGTCTTTAAATTTTATTCAAAGCTAAGCCAACAATGCAGCCAGAGATGCATCTGGTGACAAAAGTGTTTTTATATAAAATGAAAGAATAAGGTCTTACAGTGCCGCAAGCAAAAATAAAAGGCGCCGGCAGTGGTGGAAACATTCTTTTCCTTTTCCAAGCAGACTCCTTAGTGAATGCCCTTTAATCTGAAGGCACCACCTCAAGACTCCCTGCTTTAGTCTCTAATCTAAAAGTGCTTAACCACCTGGAGGTTTGAGACAGTTCTCTGAGTTAAAGCACGTCCGCAGAACAGGGCTAGTTGCCTTAAAACAAAGGAAGAGCTCCTGCTGGGTTCAACATGTAAAGCTATATCATAAAGTAATGATGAATTCCTTTTAAGAAATACATCCACTGAAAATGTAAACTGAATTAAAAGAAAGGATTATGATTAAAAAAAAGAACCTGGACTTTACAAAAGACACACAACCATAATCTAGAGACCCACTCAATGGAACAAACGCAGACATTTTAACATGCAAATAATTCCAGACTTCTCCAAATGGAAAAGGTCCTTCACTGAAAAACACCGGCATTGTTTTCCTAAACCTTTTAAAAAACAAAAGCACAAACCAGGAATTTGGTAATGAACTCAGTGTGTAAGCTTTAAAACATCTGTCTACAAGGTTATTGGTATGATGAACCCTAAGCAAAAGCAATTTAAAATAATTGGTCAGCTGTCACTCCTATGATTCTCAGCCTTAAAGCCTTATATCACTACAGTACAGATCTGTAAATGTAGCTGAATAGCTACATCTTGCTTAAGTTGCTTAAATAAATGCAATGCACAATAAACAGCAATGTGTTAAAATTTAGTGTGACCTATTGCTGAAAAAATGCTGCAAAACCTTGACAGCTAATGGCTAGCTTGAGCCACAGCCTGCAGATGCCAAATATCTATTACAGACACATTTCTCACCATCATGGTTATTATGGCTTAAAATAACATGTGGCAGTAATACTCTCCTCACTGATGAAAGTGACCCTTAAATCTAAAAAACTTCACTTATTGAAGTGCAGGTGCATTCCTGATTGGTCACTCCCACACACACACACACATGGCATCCATTAACACGGCTGCACAGTAATGCTCCAGGTGCTGTTTGATTGTCAGTGGGCTAAAATGATATCTGTTGGTGTGCAAAAACAAATGAGATCTGCAAGGAATGAAAGATCCTTACACCATTTTCCACAGCTCTGAACGTCCCCATCCTGTGGCTTAAATCCTGAGCATAAATTAGATCAATCAACAGGATATTCTGCAAAATACATAAAACAGTCATTCGCAAGGCTTGAGCAGAAGATAAATGATTCCAGACGTTGGACGGAAGCCATTTTCCCACACATGCAAAAATGTTTTGACATCCATCTTGGGGTATTCAGGAAGGTTTTTTTTTTTTATTTGGTGAGAAAAACACTATTTTTTTCCCCTTGCAGTCTTGGAACACAACTTTTTTTTTTCTTTTTAACCACTAAAAGGGTCAACACTAGAACATCTTCCCTCTTCACTAACTTCACAATTTTGTTATTATGCCAAAATGCATTTACTGAATTGTCTTGACATGATCAATGCAGGCATTTAAAGGTGTACAAATCAATGTTTATGCTATAAGTATAAGCAGTAACAGGAAGACAGTTTAACCAATGTATTTATATTTAGAAGAAAGTAGTCTAATTATTTGATGAAGTTTCAACCAGAAGTTTTAGTATTTCTACATGTTGTTTAATGGATTAGACTAGTTTACATAGCATAAACAATCAAAATGTAGACAGTGACAAAATGGTGACACAGATCTGTTCCACGTTCAGGGACAGATTTATTGAGTTTTTGCCAGCAATAAACAAGCCCATGTGTATTTAAAAAACAATGAATACACCTAAATATTGTTTTTTTTACTTTGTGCAATATTTGCATTAGAGCAAAAGTTTAGATTTAAGAAAACAACTTTTAACATTATAAAATTAGCAAGAGACAAGAGATTAGCATGTAACAATTTAACTACCTTCAACTAAGTTGTTTCTTGCTAGTTAATGCTTCTTTTTGTATTTTGTTTCAATTTCTTCTTATGTTGTATTTTTTTTTACTCCCATTCATAAACAGATACACAAATACATACATGTGTATATAAAAGTAAATAGCTCCAATTGTTACATCATGTAAATGTGTAAGCTTGACAGTAAGACGGTACCTCTTATGTCCAGCACTCTTTCCCAAGAAGTGTCTCTGATTTCAACGCTGTCCCATCATGGAACAACAGTGCAAAATATCCCAGACTTCCATCCAACCCCAGCTCATGCCTCCTGGTTTCCAAGCTGTTGTCTCTGGTCTGGTTTCTTTATCACCACTTTTAACTGGCTCTTTTCAGAGCTGCTTTTTAAACCCCGCCCCCACATGTAGAGGAGTGGAGACCACAGCTGGATTCTTGTACAAGCTTTCCTTTCCAATAATGAATCTGTATTTACAGTAACATTGTTTCCAGCGAGCAACAGAGTACTGATGTCAGCAAAATATCTGGTCTACCTTTACATCAAACTGTAAGCACTGACTTTGCTATAACACAGCAATTTGCTATGAGTAATTACACACAATGGTTATACTCACGCAGTTCCAGTCTTTAATGTGTGTGTGGTAATTATTGTATGTCTTGTTTTATAGTTTGCCAACAAGCACAATGGAGAAGACGAATCATTGTGAATATTTTTAATACATTAAATGTATGTCTTGGTCAATGTTTTGGTTTGACTGTTGAAGTTAAGGATGTATGTTATTCCACTCAGGGGTCAAACTGGAGTACATGCATAAAAACTGAAGCCAAAAGACAACCTGCATAGCAACACGTCACTGTAAATAGAGTATTATTCATTAGCAGACAGTCTACCCACCTAACCCTATATTAGGTTAGAGAAGCTAATGGCTGGGAAAAACTTTGTTTTATTTCTGTAAATTGCCAGCTAAGCTGCGATAGGTGGTCTAAAAAGGTCAGCACTTCAGTCAGCCCAAACCATTCTCTCCTGTAATTTCCCACTTACTGACATGTTATACTGGTTGCTTAGAAACAGGGCCTGGACAAGTTCTCAGCAGAGGATATACACTAAAAGTTAAACTGCTAAAACTGGGCCTAATAAATATACACTGGATCAGTGCAGACTATTTCAGAATCAGTGTGGTTTAATGTCTTCTTCTTTTACCCATGCTGGAGCATTAGTTGAATTCTGGTAAGAGAACAGTGCCTCCTACAGAGTCACAAATACCACTTCCCGTAGCAAAGCAGGAGCAGTTTTGAAGTCTCCTGTCCATGGACTGACAAGGCCCAGCCTTGTACTGCTTCTCTGATCTGAACAGATGGAAATCCATGATGGTATGACAGGCCGCTATTGTCATTCATGATGTGGTCATGTGCAGGTAACGTATGCGTTTCCTGATAGCTCAAGTAGGCAGAGGTGATGTTTAAAATGCGGGCTTACACTCAGAAAAGTCAATAAAGTCAAAACTTCCAGCAAAAATAAATAAAAAACCTTGTACATAGAAGACTGAGAATGATATCATAACACCTGAAGTTCAATTTACAATCTGGTCAAGTTCATTGTCTTTACACCAATACTAAATACCCAAACACTGATATATAATTTCTCTCCTGTTGGACAGGCTTGTTCCACTTGGTTTGTGAAAAACATTGAGGCTGTTGTCTCAAACGGGATTTAAGGTGTCAAACAGAATCTCTGCTTACTTTATTGAACTAGTAAGTGTTCAATAAAGAAACAAATGCATAAAAACAGACATGAGAATAAACCTGCAAAAAAAACCCATATAATTCTGTTTCTTAGTAAAAAAGAAGAAAATCTAGAGGATGATTAAAGCATACAATTAGTGCATCCTACAGTATACATTTACCCTGATAAAAATGTATAAATATTGCCCTATATATTGAACTTACTATATTTATGTGGCAAAGTGTTTGCAGTGTGCAGGTGTAGGGGTGATGCAGTGCTCAAGACAAAGTACTGGTGAAATGGAGGTTTATTTTTGTAACCCAAAGTCTGACGACAAACAGTAAACAATAATGATAACAGACAATACACAATGGGATGCGTATTGCTCTGTTGTAATCCACGGGTTGGCGTCGAAATAATAGTCCCGATCTTTAAACTCCCACACGTAACACAAACACGATCACAAGTCCACAGTGAGTGCTATAGTGCTCATGCTGCAAATACAGTTAATCGTGACACAAGTGAAATGTTGTCCTGGTTTGGTGCTGGCCTTTAGTGACAGCTCCGGATCATGCTAGCCGTCTAATAACAACAAACAAACAGTTTTTAGACATGATAAAACAAACAAAACAGTCACAATTACAAAATGGGTCTACTTCTGGTTTAGCATTAATCATAACAAAGGAACAGATCACCTCGCTACATCCCCTTATGTACTGTAGTCATGACTCCTTGCTTAACGATTGCAACCGCTCTTCCAGTCCGCGGCTGCCACATCGTTTCCCTTCCGGGTCGATGATTTAGTGTACCATAGCTCCGCCCCCTTTCTAGATGGCTGACTTCTGCCTAACCCAGGGAATTAATTGTCTGGCCATTGTATGACAAGTGGAATCTCTCTCCCATTCACTTTCATTGCGATTCCAACAGCTGCTATTACTAAGCCAAATGACTAGGGCTGTATGTTTTATTTCATTGCATTTCGTGATTATAATACTATATAATACGATTTATATACTATAAAACATAATGTTTTAAAGCAAAAGAAAATAGCACTTTCATGTTCAAAATGTATAATTTTCTCTAGTTATTATACAACAAATGTTCCTAAATATGTAAATGCACCTGAAAAACAGTAAATGCTAAATTGTAGAATATTTCATTTTTTATGTCCACCTTTTAAAGACATTCTATTTTCACCACTGGTGAACAAAATAAAAACACATATACATGTAAAAATAACAACACACACATGAAATGTCCTCTTCATGTGCTGGACAGAGCGATCTTTAACAGTATTATTGATGCAGCTGGTGTCTTTATTGATGAAGACATTTTAAAGAAATCATGTAGCTCTATACAGTGCGCTCAATCATTTACAGGAAGCAAACTTAACCAGCTGCAAGGTTCCTAAAATGCAGTGTAACAGGTAGTGTGTTAATAAGGGAAATGTGCTGTATTTATTTTAAAGTAATACAAATATGTACATTTACACTCTTCTTTCAGAAATGTTAATTTTTACGGGGAACTACATATTTTACACGATAATGGGTACATTTCACGGATATCGTGAAATCTGTAATAACTATGAAAAAAGTACAGCCTTACTAATGATTGATCCAACTGAAGCCAGACTCTTTTAAATAAGAGCAGAGTTTTTAAATTAAAAAAAGATATCAGAACATGTGTCATAATATAGCTTTAACTAGAAACACATCTAACGATAGTTTACTTCTACACAAAGTCTACCTCGATGGTAAGAACATTTGTCTCAGATTTTATCCACTTGGAAGACTCCCCACACTTGATAGGTCCTGTAGTAACATGTGATATGAATTATGACTGATATCTGCCGAGTCAGAATGCCTTTTGCCCTTTTGCCTAGCCTCTGGATATTTCTAATTGAATCAATGTGGTACATACTAGGATCCACATCTCCTGTAAAGTAAAGCACATTGCAGGTGTCAGCAATATGACTTACATCCACAGCGTGTGGCAGATAATCCCTTAACAAATGGCCATGCAGGGCTTCATCACAACCACAGTTCCTTCAAAAGCTTAGCTCAGAAATCTGAAAAAGTAGGTTATTGTGATTAGAATAAACACAAAAGTCGACATAATGCTGACACTGTTATTTCCATTTGAATACTCACATCCTTTTGTCTGAATTTTCATGTAAATTTTGGGCTTCATTTTGAACCATCTCTTTCCTTTAAGTACATTCATTTGTTGCTTCTTTCAGTTGCATTTCTCCACTTTGGCCACAAGAGGCCATAAACAGCTCACTCAATTCAACAAGAATTCCAAGCAGAAAATAAATGAGGGCAGCTGGTCTAGTGTTTCACAGTCACTATTGTCATCCATATGTGACAGATTATAGGGCATTTGATCATCACAAATTCTTATTGTATTTGGAGGAACAATAACTAACGGTACAAATACAGTACCACAAAGACAACCCCATCCATTTTCATTAGGACACTGACGGCAAAGTGTCAGGGGCTGTCATCATGTTCTGATGTTTCTCAAGTCAATCATCACATTCTATAATCACGGGCCCGACTGTAATGTCAGGGTTTACAATTGAGCACCTGTGAATGACAAATACAGACAGTGCAGCTGGAATTGGTGTCAGAAGTCTGCATTGAACGAACAACCCTCTTTGGGGTAGAGAGGGTCTCCATGCCCATTGAAACCTGGACCTCTCTGAAAAACAGCCTTGCTGGCTGATTAGTGCACTGCTTGTGAAGTTGACATTATAAACTGTGCTAAGACAACTACGACTCTTTTTCAATAGAGTCGTCAGATTGAACTGACATTCAGCCATTATATTGCTTGGGTGTATTCTAACCAGTGACCTACGTGAGAAAGGCTTCATATCAAACTGCCAATCCATTGAGCCACCATTGCAAAAGTATCATATTTAAAATAATGTAAGTTGGTTGGTGATATATCATTACTTACTGCAAAAGTCAGCTGTGTCTCCCATCCCCAGTGTGGACGCTGATTACGTGTATTGCCTGCCAAGCTGGTTCACAAATGCCAGAGCTGGTTTATTAATGTTTGACTATGTAACTCGGTAAGCACAGTTACCTTCAAACATTCCACTTTCTACTGTTAATGATTACACTGTAATACTGTTGGCAGTTTGTATTTATTTTACTATAAATACTTTAACGAGGATTCAGTTACAGCAAAAAGGCGGCGACCTTTATAACCAGTTTTTCATTTATACAGAATTCTCTAAAAGGCTAAACATTATCCAGTCTTTTAAATCGATTAATCACATGTTTGCTAGTGATATGGAATTGTAGAGAAATACAATTACAAGTAATACAAAGAATCAGCATAATGCTACTGCAGCCGGCCGATCGGTCAAAGAAAACCCCTTCTAGGCAGATGCTTGTGAAACCAATCTAGGTAAGTACGCTCCACCATTTTTCAAGATTTGTTTTTCGCGCACCATTTTTTGCAACTGCACTCAGGTAGAAATCGATTCATTATTTTTTAATCGATCAAAGCACACAGGTGTGATTAATCGATCAATCATTCAACAATTAAAACCCCTAGTTGATCTATATATATTACAGTGTGTGTCTAGATAGTAGTGTAGTCTTTAATTTATTGAGTAAAACACAGACGGGATAGGTTTCAGAACCTTCTTGTTCAAAGAAAACCATGCTGTCAGAGCTGATGTACCCATTGCAAGTTTTATTTCTTAGGTGTAAAGCAATTATAGATTGTTCTAGCTAAAGAACTGTGGCAGAGTAGGTTTTATGGTGTATTTATTCAACAACACAAACAAAATAAGTAAAACAAAAGCCTAACTCCACCAAAGAGTGCTAACTAAATTTATATAAGACAGCTAAACGGTTTACCAGTAACCAAAAACACTTGCTACACACAGTACACACGTTAAACATAATACACACGACACATTACCTTTCTTAAGGTTTGCTCACACAAGTCTCACACAGGTCTGTCAGACAGAACACTAACAAACATTTTGACCTGCTTTTATATACAGGCCTCCCTCGTTCCAATTCTAACCCCAAGGCATTCTGGGGGATGTAGTCCGGTTTACCCTTTATTATTTCCTCCCTCTACTCACAGGAGCTAATCTCCATGTAACTCCCTGAACTGGTTTGCAAATCTACATTTCCAAGCATTTTGTAACACTGATTATTAGGTTTTGAACTACAAGAGTATTGCAACATATTTAATATATATCTTCATCAGTATTTTGGTAATACTGTATATTGTGGTTTAAGAATAATGAAGGCAGTCACCGTGACAGCCCAAATAATGAAATGTTGTGAAATCTATTTTGTTAATCATGTTTAATATTTCACAAAACAGTGGCAGATAATGTTTTATTACCCAACAGTCTTTAAATAGACATTGGCATGTGAAATCATGAGTATTTGCAAATGCAGAACAAGACTTAGAATCTGGAAATTAGAAATGTGCCTGTGACATACTGGGCCCTATTTTCAAGCTTTACTAAGGGGTTAGGTTGATGCACATTAAATTAGAGAAAATCACTCCCATATTTTGTATCAGGGTACCTCTACCTCTGGGTAATGGCTTCACTCAAACAATGATTGGCTGAGACAAGGTTTATAATTAAATGTAATTATAGGAGTGTACTGCCTTTTGGAAAGGACACAGGAAAGCCTGACGTCAAGTGGCAAGACGATACATAGAAATGTGAACATCGTTATTAATATTGTTTATGTGTTAAATATCCTTTTCACAAACCATGTTTCATCTGAGAAAGTTATTTCTATGTTGTCTTCAGGCTATTGTTTTTCAAAAGGTAACTCCATTAGGACAAACACTTTGAAACACCCAGAATAACTGCGCACATTCAGTATAATGCATGGATTCAACGAGCAGCCAGGATGGCACAGTTTAGTTGGGTGTTTAACATTTCTAGAGGGATATAGAAAGATGTGGTTGTTAGCCACTATCCTAGTGTGGAGCTCTATAAAATGTAGCAGGATTCAGGCCCTGTATTTGTGTGAAATTCTGTTGTCCCTGAAAAATGTTTACTCACATAACCTTTTAATTTCTAGGTGCAGGCTAAAAATATGCCATTAAATAACAAGGTGGTTCGTGTAGCCACCAGGGTATGTCTTACGAACAAAAAATATAAAAACAGCACTTCCTAGACAGACCAGCCTTATCCACTTCTGTGATGGGGGTTACACAGGCTTACAATAAGATGACTGTGTGTCTTGAATGACTCAGCACCTCAAGTATTTCTGCCTCTTGAATCAACAGAGACTGTGCTCGCTACTGGAGTGGGGCAACAGCACACACAAAGTCTGGTTGTCAAACTGATGGCATGTAGGGTGAGAGTCGTGTAATATGCGAATCAAAGCTTTGGCATCTACAAGACTCAGAGATCACGTTCGCAGATAGAACAGTTCATTTTTTTAGGATTTTACATGTTGGTGTCAAACTCTTAAACTGAATTCTTAAGTTTAAAAGGAAGCCAATGGAAAGTTTTAAACAAGGGTTGTAATGGTATTTCCTTGGTAGTATATAAATGAACCTGCCTGCTATATTCTGTATGCCTTAACTCAACTAGTGTCTACATGAAATGAGCTATCTATAGATCAATCAACAGAGGTCCTGAACAGCACAGAGACATTCCAGCCTTCTACAACTTTTACAGTAGGGTGTAGTCACTTTTTTTTTTTAGAAATACCCCCAACACGGTGCAGTACCTAGAAGCTTAAAGCAAAATGAGCCAGAATGTTCACAGCTGTATGCCAGTCAGGAAACCTCTATCTACACCATGCAATATGGAAGTTGGCATATTGGCATATAAAACAGTCTGGTAAAACCTTTGCTCAGACAGATCAATGTTTATGATAGAGGAAGACTATGGAGATATCCACTAGAAACCCTTCACTGGAGGTTGATAATGAGCCATGACTTGAATGGAATGCCTGGGATCTATATTTTGTGCGCCCTTTACCCCCATGTGGACAAACCTCCAAATCAGCCAACCCCCAAAACGTGACAGTCTGACGCTGGAAATGGAATACGATAATAATTAGATAATGGGTATTAGTTTCTAATTTGGCGGATTTGACAATGTGTGTAATGGAGAGTGGTGGATTTGACAATGTGTGTGTGTGCGTGTGGTGGATTTGACAGTGTGTGTGTGTGTGTGCGTGTGGTGGTCTTGACAACGTGTGTATGAGTGTGGTGGATTTGCTTGGTTTTCCTCTGGAACTGTTGGCTACACTGTTGAAATTCTTTCCCTAATGAAGTCAGCATTGTAAGCTGTATTTTATGTGAAAGACCTGGCTAAGACCTGGGAATCTGGCTCCCAGATACACCGTCACAGGCATTAAAGAGATGAAAGGAATAAAATAAATTAGGGCTTACCAGCCCTTCAGAAATTTACCAACACATCATCATACACAAGTTTTTACAGCCATACTCAATATTTATCTCCTTTTGTTAACCTTTTTAAAAATAAAATGATATCTTAAAATACATGACGATTTAAAAGATACATTTGTTGACTGAAGCTAAGACTAAAGCACTCCCTTAACAATGACCCTGTTCCCTCCAGTTTCATCAGACAAGAAATGTGTCAGAGTTCAGTGGGCTATCTGTTCTTTTTTTATATAAAATCAATTTTGATCTGTATTGGTTTGTGGCTTAAAATACAATATGTAAAACAATGAATCTTACTGAATTATCTTTCCAAACGTAGGACTATAGATATAGACCACAGAACACAGTAAAGGCAGTTATAAAAAGCAAAGGGGAAATTATCATAAATACTTCACTTTGGTGTATTACATCCCAGTTGCCACAGACCACAACAATAAATAAGGTACACACATGCAACACGTTCTAATTTAAAATACAATGTTACATTTGGTACTGTGTTTAACACATATTTCAGAGTGCTTTGCAATGGTAATCATTGGGACTATGGGGAGCATTGGAGATCATTAACGTATTGATCGATTTTTCTCCATTGGGGTTCACAGCATAAAGAATTATTAGTACAGCTTTGGCTCCTATGAGAACTGTTTAGAAAAGGCAAATGTCTGGCCTGAGCAGGAGTGTTAATTCTTTAGTTTGAACCTTTTATTTTGGCCACTGTACGTTGTTTACTTGTACCTGTTTTGTTTGTGTTTAATAAATGTGCGCATATGAGTTTAACTGGGACTTAATTGAATGATTGAAGGTTAATTAGGCAAACACACTTAACTTCAGCTACATATAGTTTCAGAGTGGCACAGAGTCAGGAATGAGAATCACAGGCTATGAACTGAAGTTAAAGGGTATATGCTTAATTAACCATCCATCATTCAATTAAGGCTCCAGCCACATTCTCACATGTATTCTGACAGGGAGGATTTTAACCCCCTCTCTGCCAACCCAATATACATTTTACATTTTGGGCTTTCGCTCTGCCACACAGTTTCCTAATACAGGCTCCCAAATTAGAAATACTGAAAAACTAAAATCAAGACAAACATTTCAACTGGAAGTCTGTCTCAATGTTTTCAATGGCTCCCTACTATAACTGTTAGAAGGGTAGCACTGTGTAAGCAACATGGTTGGGTTTATTCAATAAAGGCTGCGTATTAACAGAAACTTCATTTAAGCAGAGAGTGGGCACATTAACCTCATTTTCCTGATCACTTCTTCGTGTTTTTGGTACTGGAAGTGAGTAACTCTGAATTCCCAAGTGCATTAGCCTTTTCTCCACGAGCTAAACTAAACAATATGACTTCACCATGGCCTGACACAATAATTGAGGAGGCTGTTTGGTCCAGTGGTTAAAGAAAAGGGCTTAACGAGAAGGTCTCTGGTTCAAATCCCGACACAGCCACTGACTCACTGTGTGACCCAGAGCAAGTCACTTAACTCCTTGTGCTCTGTCTTGCAGGTGAGACATTATTTTTCGTGACTCTGCAGCTGATGCATAGTTCACACACCCTCATCTCTGTTAGTTGCCTTGGATAAAGGCATCTGCTAAATAAACTAATAATAATAAATCTGACCCACTGAAATATAAGTAAATGGCTTTAATGCATATAATATTTCATTCACATTGATGGAAATGTATTTTTAGGCATTTACTTTTAGCAATTTCAGAATTTTAATAACTTTAACCTAACCTTGTTGAATTCAATTACATAAAAATTGTAAATGAACACCTGTTAAACTACTTTACAAACCCTCAATAACACCAACCCTATTGAGCTACATTCCATTACAGTGAGGTCTTACTCTTGGTACCAGCTATAAAAGTAAAGGCATTAATCCAAAAATAAACTAAACAATACAAAATCACAAGCCACAGGAAGAGCTGGGAGAGGTCTGTGCTCTTTTGGGAAGTGTGATAGTCTCGTTATGTATTAGCACAATGCAACTGTTACCACTTAAACAGCAAATACTGTAATGAGAATGCCAGTATCTAAACATTGGCAATATAGTGAAAAAAAAAAAGTTGGACTTTAACCAAAAAAATGTCCATCTAGCATACAGATTACTACTTCGAAGCAAACTAATGATTAATGAAGCACACTTTTATGCCTGCTTTTAATATTGCAAATAGGTACATGACCTCATGTAACAGGACTATGCTTGCCGTATGCGCTGGACTATTTTAGGGAGCTGAAGAGAAAAGTGAAAATGTATCAGAAATCAAAAACAATGCTTTAATGAGGCATTTTACCAATGGTACTGTTACAATTTACCATGCACGTATAAAGTAATGCAGATTTATAAAGCTCTGAATTATATTTACACCTACAAACACCTGCAGGGGAGCTTATACACAGACAGGAGCATTGGCGTATATACTGCAATATATGAAACAACCTTACTTTCACAGAAAACAGTGTTTACCCAAGTGAAATCCATGTGCCGATTTGCAGGATTATACAATATATTAATTAATATTCCTGAAAGGTTAGCACTTTGCACATTGCTCTATTCTTATCCATCCATGACATACACAGTGTTTACTGAATTACTCAACATCCTTCCTGCTTTAGTCAAGTTCTGCACACATCATCCACTCCCACTGCATCTATCCACACACATTACTACAACTGACGGGATGTAAAAGCAAGGAGTGTTTGACAGAACTCCATTGTTAAAAACAAATACCACAGGCGATTTTTATAATACAGCTGAAGCATGTAAAATAACAAGAGGAATTGTGACTTTACAGGGAATCTGAGGAGGACAAAAATCCTGAGATTCGAACTTCAGTGCTTTGCAGATGGCAATATTGACTTCTTGAGAAGCCAGTGATATGTACCAAGTCTTTGTATCACATAATATACAATATTAGAATACTGATGCATTTGGTATAACGGCTTAACAAAAAAACTGAGAAAAAATGCAGATGAACTAAAAACTTGTACAAACCAGCCAATACAGCGGACAGTGAAGGACAATCAGCATAAAGGTGACATTAAGAACAAAATGTGATGAGCGGGTGAAGAGCTCAGAGTATCAAAATCACTGACACTTATAAAAGACAGTGATTTCACAATGAAATATAATACATTTGTAACATGAATCTTCATATCCCTGAACATTTCTCAGCACAAGACCAAAGCACCTGTCTCTTAACATTTCTCCTAATGTCCACAACGTGACGTCAGACCCTGAAGACAGGGGACACAGACAACAGTGCTGGGGTATGAAACACGCTGATGTGCCGGGTTATTATAAATACAAAGGTTGAACAAAACCAAAACACTTAGTAAAATAAAAATAGCACAGTAGCCAACACAGACAAACAAAATGAACAGACACTATACAAACAAGTATCATGCTGGCACTCCAGCACTCATAGCAACTGTTTATATTATTAAACTCTCCTAACTCTCTCCCGTTCTTATGCCCTGAAGACACAACCCTGGATTGCTAATCAATCATTCAATTGCAATCTCGGTACATCTGCACGTGAACTATTTTGTGCACTTCCAGTGCTCACATACAAATAGCCATTTTAATCTGTACGTGAAGTGATTGTGCAATCCCTGTGTCTAAATAATACACTTTATAACACTTATGCTAAATAACCCCACATTATATCCCATGCACCATGTGACAGAAAAACAATGAAGCTTGGTTGTAAATTTCCCTCCCGACCTGTGAGGGTATTAAGCGAGGACAGAGTTTTTTTGGATGGGTTGGCTTGACGGTTCTTTCCCCGGGTTGGGAAGTCGGTCAGCCTGGAAAAAGGCGAGACTCTATTGCAAAAACATACTGACCTGGAAGGGAAACAATGTAGCAGCTGCAGATTGTAAAGACAGCTGCATTCGTTTACCAAGGGGTCATGCATGAGAGCATATAAGGCGGGTCGGAGAATCGTAATCTCTTCCTTTGCATTGTTTTTTTTGTTTGTTTGTAACTGTCTTGTCTTGTCTTGTACGTTACCAGACAGTTAACACAGAGCTGTTGCCCTTGGCCAGCACTAAACCAGACAACACTACACCTTTGTCACAAATAAAACTGTATTTGTGTCACTAGCACTAATTCACGGACTAACAGACTTGTGTATGTGTTTTGTGTGGGTGTATAATAAAACAGGATTATTATTTGTGGGGCAACACAGGATTATAAATTAAGTAATGCACACCGCTATATTAATCACCTCCATTATTAATTACTGTTTGTTTTGCTGTCAGGCACTGGAATTAAAAATAAATTAATAAAACACACCTTTTCACCTGAATTACAATTGTCCGTCTTTTCTTTAATCACCTGTGCACACTATCAACTACTGTGCCTCAACCAATACATATACACCAAAGCTAATACATCACATGCAACATATAAACATAAAATACACAAAGGGGCAGGGCCAACTGCCACAGTACTGCATAGATTCATTACGCTACATTTTTAAAACTCGAGATCAAGGTACAGTTTGCAGTTAGGAGTGTGCAGATAAAGAAATAAAAACTTAAGCCAGAACTGATAAAAGTTGCAGAAGAAATGCCCGCACCCACACTCCCATATTGACTGTTTGTTTTTACTGATTATACTTCTGCATAACTAACAACCCACAAGATTCATGATTTACTGACAAGAATTGTTATTTTGTTTAGATTAATCAAACAGTCTTGATGCATATAAAAATGAATGCAAGATTGAACAAGCTCTCCCCTTCTTGCTAGACTTCAAATCTACCAGCAAGCAACTTCTTGGCAAAATTAACAGGAGATAGCACAGTGGTGAGGAATGCGGGAGCCTCAGAACTTTCTTCACAGTTACAGGTTGAAGCAAAAAACAATCAGCAACTGTCACATTGCCCAGCCTTGCTGAAGTTCAGGAAAAGGAAGTCATTGTGTTAAATTACTAGGATTCTGGCTGAGTAGGGAGCCCTCACCAATGCCCCAGCATTTTGTTAGGGCACACAGGATTGTATGAGGTTAATCAAAAGTCTTGTCTACTCTATTAAAATGAAAAGGTTTATAGCGTTTCGTGGAAGGAGCACCTGCCATGGATTAAAACCAAGAATAAAAATCAATGTTTACACATATTTGTGATAAAAACGATACACAAATAAATTATGAAACACGCTTACACTATTGTGTACATATTTTCTAGAATATCAATCCAAGTAGTTTCCAAAAAATAAAAAACAAATGGGCAGACAAACAATGGGACTAGGACTGGGTCCATGGGGAAATTGTAACAGGATTCTGAGGACAACCAGTCACTGAAGCAAGATTGATGCACCTTCTGTCTCAACCAGAAAGGTGTTACTATGATCTCTGAGGTGGGAGACGGTAATCTCAGGGGTGCAAATCATTTAAAAAATTGGTGCTGAACTGTTTTGAAAGTTTAACACCGGTCAGCCTACATGCAGGTGTTAAATTATCAAACCCCACCCTAATCAAGTGTTTGTGTTACAGTAAATACCGCATTCCTTCAGATTGAATTCCTTCTCATAAATAGCCTGCATTTTAAATTTGAGTACAGTATAGTGATGTGTGTATTAAAATTGCCATCAAGAGACGTGACTATTTGAGTACACAAACAGCAACGTGACTGATTGCAGAGAAAAGACAACAAAGACATATGCCTGAATACACAAACAACAACGTGGCTTACTGCTCAGAAAAAATGAACCAAAACGTTGCTGCCCGGTTTCAAATCATCCATGTTATACAAGCAGCCATTTTCAAAGAAGCGTCATTAGCTTCCTGAGGAACACCAAAAGAAGATTTTACAATTTCATCGTTTTTAACAAACAGTACCAGCTTGGACAGATCAGAAATGCTGATCAGACCAATGTACTTTTCAACATGCCAAGCAATACCACAGTTCACAAATTGGGAGAAATACAGGTTTTGACTGTTTGCAACGCAGTCAATGCTATTGTGGTTGATAGGCTGCATGTTGCCTGTTATCCTGCTTGCTGTTGCCGGGATGCATGATGCCGTAAGTGAGTGGTGGTATGTGTAAACAAGCTCTGTGGTTAATCTACAACAACACTGTTTCATGTCAGTTTTGTACGATACAACGGCGTAATTGAGGTTGTATCTTTGTAAATGCATATTTATTTAATGTTTTATTTTTTCCTGAAATTGAGGGTCTTAAATTTGAGGGCATCTTAAATTCGAAGGAATATGGCAACATCCTCTCTTGTGTATGTGGATGAATGTGGGTGGGTCATGTGAGTAATCCAGACGCAATGAGAAACTATTATCATCTATGGCTGCTAAGAAGTAAGCATGTAAACATGTTACTGGTGCAAGAATTTAATGTTGCTGGCGCTATGTGAGGTACCCTGGCACTAGAATCATACGTCATAGTGCCAAATTTGCACCCCTGAATGTGCTGTGCAACTCTTACAAATATTGGGAAACCACTGACAGATATTTAAAGTAAAACAGGAGGAAGATGTAATGATGCTGACAGATGCTGTACACAGTAACCTTTTAAAATGATGATATGTATCTCCACTGAGGAATAATAAACGTGAAGCTGGTTATACTTGAAGTGCCTGTAAATTGAATTTGGCGAATACAAGGCCCAAAAAACAAAAGTCAGCTAAAAAAGGAGGGCTGCATTTTTTAAGGTTAGTTATGCTCAACCTTCAGCTGCTTGCTTGCCTCTGTTTAAGCATAGTGTGCAACGGTCAAACTCTGGATCAGTCACGTCTTATTTGTATTCCATTGTAAAGCACCCACAATATTTTTACTATGTGGAAGTAGGTAAACAATCCAGTTCTAAGCCAGGATAACGTTAACCTGAAGCACAGTGTGTAAAGACTTGCTTTAAATCTATAAATGTGTCAAATCCTATCTCATTTGGAAACATCTTTAGCAATTAGCAAATAACTTTGCAAAAAATTTCTAGATGCAGTAGCTTTGTTGCCATACTGAAAATGTTCATAAAAAGCATGTAGTATCACTCCAATAAAACTTACTGGGGTTGCAATATTTGGCAACCTGGTGGCACCTTGTCATTAGTAGTAGAAAAAACACCTGCCAACTGTACTAATCTAAACAGTAAATGATAATACTGCCCCTTTAACTCTTTACTACATTATTCCTTCTGTTGCTTTCCCAAGGGGTGATTTGTTGACTACCTTATTAACATGAATTAACACAATGAAAATACAGTGGGAAGAGTTCTGCAAAGTTTAGACATTAAGGGAGATTAAGAGGAACTTGAGGAAAGTTGTTGAGGTAATGAGACAAACACTGATAGAGTGAGTATTTATAAAATTAGCCAATGTAACATATAAATCAATTGCAGTGAGAAACACAAATAGAAAAAAAAGGTCTACCTGTCCCCATGACAGTGCTACATTAAAGCAGTTTTGAGGTAAAGAGAAAATGAAAGGGATGCCACCCTGCCTTGAAGTACTACCTTACCTTGTGTAATCTTGTTCAACAGCTGCTGTCTTGCTATTATCCTGCTCAGTCGGTAAGAAGCGCGCCTTCGGTTTTGATTAAATGTTAGGTACGTTTCCTGGCTCTCAGGTGTATTGTTACTCAAACAGATCCCACCAGAGCCTGGTGAAAGGGGAATCTGCTTAAACATGCTTAAGGCCTGACAAAATCCCTTTTTAGCAGTTTACAGCTACCACACAGACTTCACCCACAGCAAAAGACGGTAATGTAGAAAGAAATAAAACAATAAGTGAACCGGGGAGTCAAAGCTGGTAGGAGTGTCAACAACTCTAAGTCAGTGTTCAAGCTTCCAGTCACGCGACAGGACAGAGCTAATCATGTGAAGGCAGGGAGTTGGGAGAGCACTGCCCACTTGCTAGAGGAAAAACCCAAGTCTTTCGAAGCATTTGTGAACTCTTGCATACCAATGACATACCTCCAAACTGACTAAGCATTGAGAAAGGAGATGGGAGGGTTTGAAAAAACACAATTTCTAGGACCCACCCAGTGTAGGCAGTGCAGACAGAGTCTGACTACTCAAGACTTGATTCTGCAATGCAGGTGCCAAATGCACAATTCCTAAGAAGTAATTCACCCTGCAGCCATGCACAGTATTGAGAAGCTGAACTGAGCAGTGTGTTCATTTCTACCTTTTGCTTGTTGACATTTAATAACTGCTAATTCAACTAATGTCTGATACAGATAAAATAGCAATAAAAGATTGGCAACACGTCTTATTAACTCTTACATTGTGGGTTAATTAAAACAGATAGGCCTAGATTTCGGCTAGCATATATAGTGCTGTACACCAGCACAGCACATTTCATTGTGATAGATTGGAATAATATAGAAGACCTTTTTAACAGGAGGCACACAACAGCTAAATGCAATCCATAGTTTATTTAACTTATAATGTTAGCTAGTATTGGTTTTAACCACTGTTGTTATTACAATACCTCAAATGTTATAAAAGACAAACAATAGGTCATTTTAATTCAAACGTGGCTTAAGAGCTCGTTTTGGAACGTACCCTATACTGCATTACTCAGTTTTAACTCTGCAATTGCAGCAAAGTACAAGGATAATATTGGGAAACACCCTTGGTTGCAATTACAAGCAAAACATGCAAATGACACATGAAAGTTTGAAACATATGGCATGTGTACTGTGATTCACCTTCTTAAAGTTTGGAAGTTAGAAATACTCTTTTAAATTACATTCTTCATTTTATGTCAGGGATATGAGTTTAAAAAAGCCATAAGCATCATCATTTAGAGGCTTTTATCTCAATTTGTAATAATCATTTCTAAACTTAACTTACTAAACTTGGATGTCTGCTCTTGGCGGGTTATCATTATTCAGGCTGTGATCTTTAAGCCCACCATTATGTGCCAGAAACCCTACCTGTGGTTAAGATCTATCTTAAAAGTATGAAATATATACCAGCTAGGTGATTATGTGTATAGATGTCAAGATTCCCAGTTAACACGTCTCAGATGCTATCCAGGCTTCAATAGGTTAGGCTGAATAAAAACAGGTTTACAAAAAAGCTTGGGGGAGGCTTGTCTAAAATATGAGGCTAACTCACAGTGCTGTGGAGAGCCCTGTATACAGTAGATTGATATGTGAACTGTTTAAATGAAGTTCCATCTGGGTTGAGGCTGATCCTGCCGGAAAAGCAATTTTACAGGATTGTTTTTAAGAGTAGGAGGAGTGGGAGAAAGTTTACTTTTGTGCAGCTCTGTCACCCATCACTTTGATGAGTATCATACTTTTACAATCGTCATACATTGTTGACACAAAAAAGATTTTGTTAAAACTTAAAAGAAAAACAATGTGAAATTAAGGCTTAAAAAACCTTTCAGTAGAAAATATTATGAAATGAAAATATCAGAAAATGTCAGCCAATCACAGCCTGTCAGCCTAACTGCAGCTGAGACAGTATCTTTCAACAATAACAAACTAAGACACACACAATTCAGTAATATTGCACCACTCAGATAAGCAGCACTGCTCAGATAAACCACAAACAGGACTGACAAGTAAAAAAGTTATTTTTTAATAATGTAATTCTTTTTTTCCCCCCTCTAATTATGTATGTAGTTTAGATAAAGTATATGAAATGTTTAATATTCGGAGTGGCCCCCAATGAAGATATAAAGTCTTCTTACTTTTTCAAACACAATTTTAACAGTGTACTGTCCTCAGAAAGACAAAATAAATCCTGTATGTAAAAATGGATTAAGCACCCAATTCAATTAACCTTTAGCTTAGAAAAAAGCATTTTAGAAAAATATGCAATAACAAAGTAATTTGTGCAGCCATTTTGATTTGGAATTGATGAGCACATTATTGATGCTGAACAGAAATAAAAATGGATCTATGTGCACTATGCTTACAGCTTGAAACTGACTTTTCCTTTTTTAATTGCATTTGGCTCTAAGTACATTAAGCAGGCTTTCTTGAAAGGGGATTATCCACCTGTTTAGATTTGACTTGCCAGCAGATTTCCAAAGTACAGTACACCATTCCAATCTGACCACTTCCCGAATCCCCCGCCTCCCCCCCAATAAAAAGGACATTGATTTTGTCTCAAGGTTCAGTCAGTCTACAATTAGAACAGAGTCATCGACCAAGGAAATGTGCAGAACAGCATTATAATGATAGGGGGTTTTAAACATTAAGTAAACTGTGAAGGTGACATTCTAAGTGAGTAACATAAATGTGCAGCCTGTGTATTTTAAAAGTGATCCAATTCAATCTAAAAGCTACTATAGCAGCAGCCTCCCCAGAGAGACCTTTTATGCTGCCTGGCTATATCTGTACAATCCATATAAGGACCTCCATTGTTTTATGCGCATGCAAACTACTGTAAAAGACCTTGGGTTAACTGCTGGAGCCCATAAAATACATATATGGAATAGAATGTAGTATTAATATGTCAGCCACCCCAATGATACATGCTTTAGCTTATGATTTATCACCTATCCCCATGTGAGAGGCGAGAAGCCTGTGTCTGTGTCTTCAAACCAAACAAAAGGCTAATGTGAACCTCTCAATAACACTGTCCAGATGGTATTAACCTTGGCAAACAAGGACTGACGTACTCTAACAGGAGCGTGAGTTTATTGTTTTCAAGGTAATGCAAGGCTTTTAAAACCTGTAAGTTTCCTTTATTATTGTTATTCTCATCTTCATAATTCTGAATTTTAGTCTGGCAGGCAAATGTTTCAGCCAGCGCTCCAGCTAACTTGCTTACTGAGTGTTTTACGCATTGAAAAAAATATGAATTACATATGATATTTAAATGTAATACGCATAGCACTTTTGTTGCACAGATCAAATTTGCATGCTATCCAGCTTGTTGTACTTCACTGGTTTCCGGCATCTCAACGGTCAATAGTGATTATACTGCATGCGGTAGCTAGAGAATGGATCAAAGAAATGTCGGAGCAGCTAATTGTAGCCTGCCTGGGAATTGCCAGAAACACGTGACCAATAAGTCCAGGTTTTCAATAAAATAAAATAAAAACGTAGAGTTGAATCCACTCACTTGCAATGCGTGTTTGTGACTTGTGAATAAGTGGCTGGATTCTTGATCCTAAGGATTCCTTAGTCCCCCTCCACCTAAACTGCCAATTTACATATCTGTCAACTGAACTTGTGGAAGGTAAATCTATATAATAAATACTGTGGTGGTGAGAGAGTTGGGAAACTTTATATTGCCATAGCAAGGCAATCAATAAGGAATACCATATTATTGTTTCTTTATTTGCATTAATGCTTAACCAGTGCAGTTTCTTACAAATATTTTTGGACATTTTAATTTATTTTTATTTTTAGGGAGTGTGTCTGTTGATTTGGAAAGGAAAGACTGAGAAAAGAAGATTTACAGAAAACAACTATAAAAACGAACAGCTTAGCACTTGTTCGAGACGACTCAGTGAATACAGTAGATAACTACATCAAGAGTAGGTTTTACACTGGTTCAGAGTTATACAGTTAAAATTAAAGGCTGTAGTTAATGCAGAACCCATAAGTTAGCATTGAAGTATGTACAGTATTTCTTGAAAGAACTCATGGTAATGTTGTAACAGTATTTTACTCACCCAAAATGCATTTTACTCACTTTCAGCATGATTTTCAACCGGGGCAAAAATAAGAACTAGGTCACAAAATGACTTTTAAAGCCTGATTAATCTAACCACATCATTTGATTTATATTTTTAAAACGTCAACAAGTGAACATACGACTCATTTCATCTGAACCCTTTGAAAGCCATATTACTTAGTGACACAAATCAGGTTTTAGAAATCACTTTGCAACCTAGTTCCTCTTTTGCCCCTTTAGAGAGTTTCTTACCCAGTGACCCAAAATCTTATCTGAAGCGCTGGTTTCAGTAAGTGTGTTTTTTTGTAAACTCTACTTCATTAGAAAGGTAACCTTGTTGACAGTCATGTCTGTTTACATTCCTGAACATCAGTTTAAGCTAAAGACGCATGATCCCACATCACCCGCCTCGTTCCTGTTAGAAACCTGACTGCCAGAAAGTACCACAAATAGGCAGGCTGTTGCTGCAGTAGATTTTACTTCAGTTCTGGATCGAAATCTGTGCACTGAACAGTGTTACCTGGTCATACCCTCTACATCTGCAATACACAACTTCTGCATCCAGCAATACAGGCCGTTATTAAAACCGTTAGATTGCACCTTGTACCCAACTGGCTAACAGAGGAGGACACGGCCAAAAACAGTTTGTGCTTTTGCCCACAAAACTGGTCTGAAGTCTATGGAGCGTTCCTAAACCACCAATACCAATACAGAAACTAAGAGTTAAAAAGTAAGGAAACGGTGAGATCTAGTGGAGAAAATAAAATGTGCGTAATCACAGTCTTTGAGACTTCTTAAAAATGTTCAGTTTCCTCATTAAAGATGTTCATGTTACAAACAGTAAAATACAAATACAACAGGTGCGTAAAACTACAATACCAAGACTACTGGAGTCCAAAATAAGAATTTTTTAAATATATTTAAAAAATAAAACACACATTGACTGGATATTAAATGTAAAAGATATATATGACATACGTATAAAATATTTGAATGTACCACTGGTTAAATTACATTTAATAACACAGTTTTGCAAGTTATTTTAAGTAGCCTAAATTTAGAATTGTATACATCAACCCAAAGAGAATCCATCTGTTTTGAGTTGACTGACACCTAGTGGTTACATGAAACATTTGTCCCACAGCTGATCAATACATTTTTATATGCACATTGCAACATGAACATTTTATAATGCCTTAGTAACAAGAGGCTGCCATCATTCAGTTTATAGGTTTTATAAACTACAAAAATGTTTAATTAACAAAATCTGGGAAGGCAACTTATAAAAACACCAGTTTACAAGTCCCTGGCAATGCCTATCATTTATGAATTGGGTTGTACAGCAGTACCACCCTGGACTGGTCACACTGAATCATGACATTCTTCTTGGGGTTTGAGGGAATAGTTGTTATTGAGAAGTTCTTATTTCTGCATAACAACTGTTGCCTTGTTTACACTGACAAACCTAATGGCTGAGGCTGTGTAACACTTAGGATTGGGTGTTGTTTTCTTCAGTCTCTCTAGTGGCTTGTTAATAAACTGAACTGAGCTCATTTCTCTTTGTATACATTAGTAGTGCAGGTACACTTTGCAAAAGGGAACAGTGGAAGTACTTTTAAGTAATCTTCTGGAAAAGTATGACAGCACATTAATGTGGAAACTTTCATTGAAGATGTAGTGCACACAACTTATCGACATTTTACTAAATGTATAAGGGATTATTGATGTAAATCAATCACAATCCTCTTTTTAAATGTATTTGTTTTTTCTTTTGCTCAGCCAGGGAAATATACTCTGAAAAGAAATGTACCTGGAACATGGCTTATTGGTATCTCTAGGCTGCTATGAAGTTGATATAGAAACATTTTGTGTTAGAAATCCACATCTGCATTTAAAAGACTGACTGCCTGTGACAGGTTTAAAAGTCTGGTCCTTAAAGGGTTAAATAATTCAAATTCGGTGTAGATTTGGGGCATGCACTACAATGGTACAAAGTGACATATACAATGTGCAGCTACAGTTTGGCTCCCTAGCTCCTTGGATGAATGTTAGGTAAACTTTCAAGCAAATACTAACATCATTTCGGGTTTTGTCCACTCAGGTTTATGAAAGGTGAGGGACAACGGCAATGTGTGACAGGCTCCCAGCCGGCACCTCAATCCGGACCTGTATGGACCCTGCCACTCAGTCCTGGGACCTTCTTTAGAATTCTATCAACTGTGCCAAATTGTGTGAGGATTTGCTGTCCACTAGGGGCTCAGTGGAGACACTGTAAATCATTTAACTTGTAATTTAAGCCAGATTGTTATTGTGCTCAGTAACAATCTGCTCATTCATTCTGCCTGTACATTGTCAACTTTACAAAATACACACGACAGCTTTACATCAGCACAAACTTCAGTGCCCCATAACTGTGTTTTATCTTACACTGAAATACAGGCCATCTTCCAAAGTGCCAGTTTAGTACTGTACATTATTCAGTACTCTAGGGAGGCATTATAGTTCTCAACCACAATTGAACCACAATTCACCCCCATGTGTGTTTATTTCAGGGCTGTGTAAAACAATGTCCTCAGCCAAGAATAGACATATAGAGACAACTACTGTACCTAGTGGAAGTCATTTGAATGACACCTTTCAGCAGCTGCAACCAGCTATGAGCGTTGAGTAAACTGGCTTTGAGTTACAGCATACTAGGATGTTTAGGGGAAGAGACAGTTCATATGTCTCTCAGATATGAACCTGGCTCTTTCAGATGCTGTGACCTCACTCTTGTGGCACTCAGCCCAGACCCATCCTGAAATCTCCTGCAGCCCAAGTCTATTTGACAGCAGCTAGCCAAATGCACCATATTCAAACTGAATCCCTTTCTGGCATTTACTCTTAAACTAATCAGGCATTCAATCATATTCAAGACAGTGTCTGCATTCCAATTAAATAATTTAAGGCTGACAGCTGCTAGCAAGTACCAAGTCCTCCTAACTACAATAACTAATGAAACTGTTGAAAAGAAGTCGATTCCCCATAACCCCCCATGGCAAGTATTTTATGTACAAACATACTTGTATTTCATATACAATTGACACTTTTTGTGAAGAATGGGAGTCAGAACAGTTTATTAAGTTAAAGGGTTAACCTAGTTGTTTTTAAATATAAACGCCAAGATATTGATCTTTGAATCCCATAACAATAATGTTTAAGAAAGGCATATCCTATAATATCAGTTGTCTAAAGAGAACATGGTCAGGTATACAATCACATAATGTAACACAATTTCGTTATATGGCAGTATAAATACATTTATTTTATGCTGCCATAATTTTATCAGTATCCACCTTATTTGGTAATACATTGCGAGCTTATATGGCACAGTACGTTTCGCAATTGCATCAGGCATAACTGACATTTAAAATAATGTAAGTCATGCAACAGAATGCTGTAACCGTTCCAAAATATCTGCTGTGCCAGTGTGTTACGTGCACCTGCACTGCACGTACATTTTACCGGTCAAACTACAGTACGTGGTATAGTTTTTGCGTTTTGCTTTGGATGTCACTGGCGCACAGCAGGAGTCCAATCGCAATTCACTGGGAATTCGAAGTGGAAACTTTTCAAAAACCTTTGAGTGAATAGATGACATGTTGTGTTGACACTTCAGTGTAATGACCAATAAGTAAGACTGGAAAACTTGAACAATACGTGTTTCATTTTAAAGGTATGTGTTTGTCACCAGTTTAATTATGTAGTACCTAATGTACTTTATTACTGCTTTATAAACAGGACACATTCAACTACATTGCTCATAGGTCCGCCTTTCATTAAAACTCTTGTAATACTATAACATTAATTCTGAGTCACCAACTACTGACTGTGATCGTCCAAAGAAAAACTACAAACTAAAACAGTCAAAGGACAAATACATAAAATAAACTGAATTGACACACACTGACCTGCAAGTCGTCGCTCCCTGACATTTTTCCACAGTAAATCCCAGGCTTTAGACGTGGAGTCTCTCAACTGTTCACTGAAAGACCGTCTGAGTTGGGATTTTGCAGACTTTCTCTTAGTTGTCATTATAGGTCCTGATACATTACGATCGCTTTACACCAAAAACCGTTACACTTCCAAATGACTCGTTCTTCAGCACAACAACTCCACCTGGTTCACAGTACTGCGTCACTTTGCGGCAAAGATGTTCCCAAACACCAACTACATCTCCCTGTATAGTTTTCCTAGAGCTTGTTTTTCCCCCTGTTTATCTACCCTTACCCTCACAGAGGCGACTGACGGCGTCGTTTCAGCAACAGCCCTGTGCACTCGTCTATTCCTGGACCAGATGTGCAGCGACTTGAAGTTTCCACTTCACTCAATTGCATTTAGAGATCTCTGGGCTCTCGCTCGATCTCCCTGGTAGCTGAACTATAAGCGCTTTTTTGCGTTGTACGGTAAGATCTTTCTATTGGAATTTATAAAATTCTGATTGCTGTTATTTCTAGGTAAGTCATTTTTGTTTGCACAATTCTTTAAATGGTGTAATTTCTCTACAGTTTGTATATGCTAAGTATTTAACTTAATGCACTTAATTGTATATATACATGCACACGCACGCGCACGCACACACACACACACACACACACACACACACAGAGCTAGGTCCCAGCTAGGAGATACTCTTTGAAAAGCACAAAAAAGCGCTAGCAGAATGGTGCAGTGGCAAAAAAAAAAAAAAAGAAAAAACATTACAAAGTATGTGTGGGTCTTACACATAGGCGCTGAAAGCACCCCTAGGTTTTTTTTTTTTTTTTTTTTTTTTTTTGTGGCCAATTGATAAAATATATCATATATATATATATATATATATATATATATATATATATATATATATATATATATATATATATATATATATATATATATAGCTATTTAAAAAATTGTGTTTCAAATATTTGACCCTGCCGCTTGTAATTCTTGTTATCTAAAACCCTACCGGTGCCTAATTATTTTCGTCCACTAACTAAAATGTCTAGCGGCAACCAAACTGCCCTCAATAGTGCTGAGAAGCTGAAAGAGCTGCTTCAGTATGCCTGTCATTTTTGGTCAACCTATTTCAAGTTTATTAAAGTGAGAAATAATTAATTCATAAATAAATAAATACATACTGTATATAGAATGATAACAATTTAAGGACTGTTTTGGTGCAGGAACAGCCCTGCACATCATTGTATACATCAGTTTTCATCAGTTTTATCCAAAATACTTATTTAATTCATTTTTTTCTTAAGAATGTAGGGCTAGTAGAAGTGAAAGACAATGTCACTGGCTAGAAGGCACCTTTCGGTGCTTGCACCTCAATCCTGGCCTCTCCTGGGCTTCTCACAATTAAGAATGTATTAATGTACCGGCTATATACCAATAGGCTGTGTGATAACAGGCTGAATTCATTGAAACTTGTGTAGATTTGAACTCAGACATCCAAAGCTGAGGAGGAAACTTTGCCTCCTAGACCCCATCATCCAACACCCTTTAACTAGTAGGCTACAAAAGAGGCATACAACTCATAATGTGCTACAAGAAATTAAAACATTCCATATATCTACAGTACTGTATACTGTATAGTCAAAATAACCACCCACAGTCTTGTCGGGCTGAAAAGAACAACACTGATCTAAACAATATAAAACACATTAGAACACTTCGCCAGTGAAGCTGTATATCATGCACTTCCTTTGAAAAGAAAGAAAGATTTTGCTTGTGGTCCTCGTGTATAATTACAAACCACTGTTATTCTGATGGAGGAAAAAAGCACGGTCTTGTTAAACGTGGCTTCAGATAAGGTCTGAACTATCACCAACACAACGGTGTGTCAAACCCAAGGTGTGTGAAAGAAGACAGTCAGGAAACAATGTGTGGAGAGAGGATATGAGTGAGTGCATGGAGAATATCTGTGAGGTCTCAAACCCATTTCCGTTTATATGTCGTAGTTCACAACTAAAGGCTAATCATTTTCCTTGCTTGAGGGAAGAAAAAAAAAACTTGGGTCAAGAGTTGGTATATATGGTAACCATATTCCAAGGAAGAATGTTTTCCATGGAAAAATGTGTATTTCATGGAATAATGTGTATGGAAAATGGGGTACAGGTGAGAATTGGGGGACTCTAGTACCTGCAGGAGACAGAATGGTGGAGAGAGGTACACTATAGTGTTGTAAATTGAGCTGTTTCAATTGAATAATGCTGTGGAAAGGGGCACTGAAGCTAATTAAGGGTAGATAAATGGATTACCTTCGTTATTACATAAATGTAAAGAATGTTACGTTGTCATAATAAATCTAAATGTAACCACTTCTTACTGTCTTCTTGACTGACAAAATAAGAAGGCACTTATCATTAAAATAGGGCAGGCTGTTGCGTTCCCACTTGAGTGAATTTTCAACAATGAGTCAAGTATAAGCTGTATTGCTGAAAGCAACTTTTCTGACAGGATCCTTTCTTTCCATTCATGCTCCAATGGAATTCTCTTAATTCGTGGAATTTGGCAAATATATGGAAAACAAGCTAAGAACATTGGTGACCCCACTGCCCTTCTCCAAATATGAAAAAAACACAACAACATCTTGAGTCCTAAATGAGACACTCAATATTTTTTTAGAAGTACTGGTAGGACTGGATTCTGAGCGAAAAACCAGCAGTAATTATTACCCAATGGATGCCACAACACGTGAATGTGTTACACAAGGAATAGGGTGCAGCCGCACGTTATTACTGATGTCAGAACATTACCTCACCTTACTAGTAAAGGAGTTTGAGAGTAGCTATTTCATATGAAGAATCTGTTTAGTTCTGAATACTCAACATATTTTACATGTCTCTACATACATGCATTGGAAAAAGGGCAGACATGGTTATGGATTATATCACTAACTGATTCACAGATATTGATTGTCATATGAAAAAAAAGAAAAGTAAATTGATTATAAAAAATATTTGGGTGGAGGTCAGGTGCAAAGAAAAATGTAATACTACTACTACTACTAATAATAATAATAATAATAATAATAATAATAATAATAATAATAATAATTATTATTATTATTATTATTATTATTATTATTATTATTATTATTATTATTATTATTATTATTATTGTTATTATTACTGTTGTTGTTCTACATTCTTATAGTTCCAATTCTAAGCCAAGCATTTTCATCACAGGTTTAAACATTTTTCAAATGTATGATATATTAATACCAGAGACATCACACAAGCATGACAGAAACCTGAACTGACTGTAAAACTATCCCAGCTGGGGAGACCCAGACAAAAACTGTCAGCAGAGCTATATCTCACCTATGCCTCAGTGCGAGTCTATCTGAGGATTGTGGCCCTTTATATTGCTGAATGGTTAGAAAAAAAAAAAAACCCTGCAATGTCTCTTACATCAACCTAATGATCCTCTAAATTTAAATGATATTCATGTTTAATTAATGTCATCCCAGGTGGTATGGCACCAATACATTAATAAGTCTTATGCTGGAGCAGTACCACATATAACTGCAACAAATCAATACATTCATTCTTGAACAGATATTATTTTACTTTTATTAGTCCCTGTATTTTAAGTGATGTTCTTGGTAGAACCCCAACTAATGAGTGAGAACTGCACTTACAATTCTCCTGAGAGTAGCCTCTCAAAGTCAGAATGTAAACAGATCAAAACACTTTACACTTCATCACCATTGAGATGTCATGTTGAGAGTGGTTCCTCTTCCATTTTTGTGTGACAGACCTGTTAGGCCTTGTTAAAACAAGAGGTAGAAGAGAGGTACATATTCAAACGAATAACAGATTCAATATGAAAACTTGAGTCTGGGAAATAAGAAAGACCCCAAACTTTTTCTTTCTTTGGATTTATTTTAAATGCTGCTCCACCTCTAGGAGAGGTACCCTTTGGTCCAATCTGTTATATGCCTCTACTGCCCTGCCCAGGTGCAGTTTGTTTGAGGAAATGTTTCAGGCTTTTATATACCCTAACCATCAGTTTAAAAAAAATAAAATCATTACAATTTCTGTGTTGTGGGGGTTTGTCCTGAATCCTGAAATATTGTATTGGATATACTGTGGAGTTGTTAATATGTTTTTTATATAACTGGTACAATACAGAATAGACAGTGTACACTGAGACCATTGCATTGCAGAGTAAAACATTGCTCCCCACTGAGTCTTAAAAGTATTGCGACCGGATGTTCAGAGTGGAATCCAATAATGATCTAATGGGACTGCAGTTCCCAGACTTACATCTTGGTATGGAAAGAAATCTCGGAAAAGCCTCTCAGTGGCTCCTGTAATAAATTGTCTAACCATAGATTCCCAGGATATCTTTTTTAGAGAAGCCACACATGTGGTTTATCCTTCCTTTGAAGTAAAAAAAAAGATATTACAAATGTGTTCATCACATTTTCCCACAGATGGACTGTTCCATTTGGCTGAGTTAAATTATCACAGTGATA